>NC_057805.1:397025562-397222451 GCF_018294505.1 Triticum aestivum
GAGACCAGTTGTTCCCAGCAAAAAGGGGTCATATCAGATTACGGAAAGTTCTCTTGCCAATACTACTGGATAGTACTTTTTTTCATGGATGCCGGATACTTTGATATCATATATGCCACCATGACGGTAGCACATATCAGATTAACCATTTCTTGTGGTGGTTTTCTATGTATGATATTTACAGTGGTATCTTTCAAAACATGAAATTGGTTGTAGCACCGAAAATGCTAAATTGAGGACGAGCTACATGGAGCTGCTCATTTTTTGAAAAATTCGAGAATCACGTTTTTAAGTTTCAAAAATTTCTAAAAGAATACACACATTCCATACAGATGTATACCTCATGTTGTGTAAAATTTTGAGATGATATACGTTATGATGGGAGCTACACTAAAAATATTACTAAATAAGGTCTTGATACAACATGTATAATAAAGTCTTGATAAAAATGATGATTATAGTATACATGTACTCCAAGGTACATAATTACTGAAAACAAAAAATTGTTGTCGTGAGGGGGAGAGGGGCCAGAGCCCCTGCCCTAACATGACGTAGGGGAAGGGCACAATCCTCCCTAATTCTAATTCAACCGGGTATTTGAGATGATTCGAATACACTTTAAGTGTTTGTTGGTAACATATATGGATTTATCATATTGATGTTTCTATTAAGTACCCATGGATTTTAGTTTAGGCAGAATTGTCAGGACCCGCCTTGTTGAGAAAGGAGCTAACTTATAGAGATACATGACATGTTTGGTTCATGACTAATTTTGTCACAACTAACCGTAGGTAAATTGTGGTGGTCACAAAAAATGTGGCGTACAAAATAACCACCACAAGTGTGACCAAATGTGGCAAAAAAAATCTAGTCATTGACATTGAACCATATAGCTAGAGAAGTGTGGCAAACCAAAGGTGTGACAATTGACCAAACACATGCCTGAGATATTGTTGTATGACTAAGGTTAGGTGTGACAACCTTAGGCTGCAAAGCAAACATGCCCAAAATGTATTATTAAATACCTATGTATACAACTACAGTCCATACTTTAAATCAAAATAAATTCCCACATGGTGGTACCACCACATATCATTTGTTTTTTTTAAGTTTGAAATGCCAATGGGTGTGATTTTAGTAAAGTTAATCAGATATTTAGCTTCTAGTTCTGATAACGAGCAAAACACAACATACCTATCCAAAAACAAAAACTTACGACTTGGTAACTTGCAAAGTACAAAACACATCCTCCTCATTTTTTTTGAATTTTTTCTTGGCGCACAAGTTTTGGCTTGCCACTTTTTAAAATTCTAGCTTCATCAAACTTGGCAGACACTCGATTAAAATACTCTAAACATTGTTGTATTCCTTCCTCTTGGCATACTCGATTAAAATTCTAGTACCGTTTTCAAATATGTGAACTTTTTTAAAAAATTCTGTAATTTTTTTAAATCCATGTACTTTTTCCAAGTTCACGTACTTCTTTTAAATCCGCGTACTTTTTAAAAGTTCATGCAGTTTTTCTAAATTCATGTAATTTTTTTTTTAAATAGAAGTACTTTTCATATTTGCGTACATTTTTCTGGAAAGAGTTCATGAATTTGAAAAGTTTATGCAAACTTGGAAAAAGTACGTGGATTTCAAACTTTTTTACGAAACAACTACGTGAGTTTCAGACAAAGTTCATTTATTGGAAAAGAAACACGGATTTGGGAAAAAAATACCTGAACTTAAAAAGTGTATGCAGATTTGAAACAAGTTTGCGAAATTCAAAAATAGTTCATAGATTTGAAAAACAATACTTTGATTTTATAAAATTACAAGAACTTCGAAAAAATACGCAGATCTGGAAAAATAAGTGGATTTGAAAAAAATACGCAATTTGTTTTTTCTAAACGGATTGGAAGAAAGTACGCAGATTTCAAAATATATCACGGATTTGAAAATATTATGCGGCCTTGCAAAAACTACGCGGATTTGAAAAGAATATGTGAATTTCAAAAAGTTCACGAATATCAAAATATACATGATTTTGAGTTAGCACCGGTCGAAACCGGGGTGAGTCAGCACCAAGACCAGTCAAAACCGAGACCAGGGATGAAACTTGTTTGGTTTCGGTAGTTGGGGGTGCAAGTTGTCTGGTTCTGGAGCTGAGGGACCAAATTTAGACTTCACCAAGAGTTGAGAGACGAAAAGTAAACTTTTCTCTTAGTTTTGTATGTTTTTTCCGATTCATGTGAACCAAACATCCAACTTGACCCAATCATCTATTTTTGCATGCATTTTTTCCTATTCCGGTGTTTTCCTCATTCCCATGTTTTTAGAATCCGCCAAACCAAAGGACCTTGAGAAGGAGCACTAAACCTGACGGGAAACTGGAGAGGCGGCTCTTCCTATTCTATTTAACACTAAGGCCAAATGACAAAGACGTTAGCCTAAAGTTTTCTCCTGGTTCGGGAACAAATGAATGTTGTTCTGCATCACATATGTAAGCATCCCTGGCGAATGTAGAGTACTCCCTCTGTTTCTACCTACTTTATAAAAAAATATGTGAAAAATTACAACAAGAAATGTAGATATAATGTGAAAATGTATTCATAATGAATCTAATGGTTTCAATTTGGTATCGTAGATATCAGTATTTCTTTTTCCTAAAATTTGGTAAGGCTAATATGCTGAGTAAATAGAAAAAATGAGGGGTGGGTAAATAAAAATGAAGGGAGTATTTTGAATATACTGCTGGAGCCTATACCTGGCCATACCTCGGGCCCGGCCTAGCCAAGCCCGACGCAAAAAAACCAGGCCCGAGCCCGACCATCGGGCCTGTTTTCTGGGCCCGAGCCCGGCCCGAACACGTAAAAGCCCGTCAGGCTTCGGGCCGGCCTGGCCCGTCCTTCAGAAAATGCGAAAACGATGGGCCCGGCCCGGCCCAGCCTTCGTGCTCAAAATCTAGGCCCGAGCCCGGCCCGGGAGCGGCGGCGGGCCGGGCCGGGTCGGGCTTTTTCGGGCCGGGCCGTTCGGGCTGGGCTGCCCATGGCCAGAACTACTGGAGCCCATCCGCGGCTGCACCCCACAAAGCGGTGGGTACAGAGGAAAGCAGCCGAGGGAGCAGTGTTGTTGAAAGACTTAAATCCCTAAAGTTTCCGCTGATTGAAGTAGAGCCCATGTCGGGGAATCTGGGGAATGACTCGCGTAAATGTTGCTGGTTAAATCACCTTTGGCATGCATACAGCACTTACACTGACGTGTTGGTCCCAGCTTGCCCGGTCCCCCGTCACAAGTATATATTAGATATACGTGTTGTAATATAATTGATATTTGTACGGTTCCCTCTTATAAATATATGACAACCGTACCCACCAAGGGTATCGAGCATTGTTCCAAACCCTAATCTGTTTAACATGGTATCAGACGACGCGTTCGGTCCGCGCCGTGCTTCCACTTCCTCTGCCGCCGCCGCGCCGCCTCCATCAACCCTCGTGATGGAATCGCCGTTCATGGCGTCTACCCCGCTCGCCTGGGCCCGTTCGTCCGCATCGGGGTCGCGTCCTCCAGCGCCCCTATCGCCCGCGCCTTCGATCGCCCGTGATGCCGCCCTGGCGTCGCACGCGTTTGATCTGCGCAGCTACCTTACGACGCCGCTGCGAACTCTGCTGCGCCGCCGGCCTCAGGCCCTCGTGGCACTCCCGTCCAGATGCCGTACGGTGGGCCGTATCCAGCGCCGTACGTCGTGCCGTCGTCGCCGTATGTCGCGCCGGCACCGTATGCTTCGTCCTCCGCGGTGCCCTACGAGGCGCCGTATGGCGCGCCCTACGTTGTCTCTGTGCCGCACGTCGCGTCGCTGCAGCCCTACGGCGTACCTCCTACGGCGCCCTACGGTCATCACCAACACTACCGTACGTCTCCGTCGGCCGATGCGCTGATTCCGTACAGTGCTCCTCCCACGTACGACTCGCAGCTCTCCGCATCGGTGGCTGAACCAGGACCTTTCCACTTCGCTCACCTGGTGACGGTGAAGCTCTCTGCTGACAACTACCTCCTGTGGCGCGCTCAGGTGTTGCCGCTGATGCGTAGTCACTACCTTGAGGGGTATGTCGATGGTACGCTGCCGTGTCCCCCGGCCATGGTTCCGGTGCCCTCGGCCGCTGGTGGCTCCGTCATGGTGTCCAACCCTGCTCATCGTCGGTGGATCGCTCAGGATCAAGCTATTCTGGGTGCCATTCAGTCCTCGCTCACACCCTCCATGGCCGGCATGGTGGTCTTTGCCGCGACGTCGAGGGATGCATGGCCACGCTCGACTCCAGCTTTTCCTCGCAGTCGCTTGCCCGTTCCTCTGCCATTCGTAACCAGCTGGGTGAGGTCAAGAAAAATGACCTCTCCGTCACGGCCTTCTTCAACAAGGTCAAAAGTTTGGCTGATACACTCTCGTCTATTGGGAAGCCTCTTCGTGATGAGGAGTTCACTTCGTTCATTCTCAATGGGCTTGATGAGGACTATGATTCTCTCGTTGAAAACATTAATGGACGTGACACACCGATGCCGCCTCGCGATCTCTATGCACGCCTTCTCAACACCGAACAGAGGCTCGCTGCTCGCCGCTCCGTTGGCGTCTACACGGAGGGCCCTTCTGCGAACGCTGCTCTCCGCGGGGGCGCCCGCGGTGCCAAGCAGAAGGCGCCGCCGACCTCAGGCAACCAGCCCCGTCCGCCCACTCCACCTCCGACGGCTGGCCGCAAGAGGCTCCACTGCGAGGCATGTGGTGGTGGGGTTGAGTGTCAACTCTACGGCATCGAGGGGCACTTGGCGTCTCGGTGCCATCGTCGCTTTAAACGAGATTTTCTTGCATTGGGAACAATGGGAAGGGCAATGAGAAGCAAGCTGCTCTCGCTACACCGGATCCCGGGTTCACTCCTTCATACTCGGTGGATCCTACCTGGTACATGGATACGGGCGCTACGGACCATTTGACGAGTCAGCTTGACAAGCTGGCCACTTGCCAGCCCTACACCGGTCACGATCAGGTCCGCACGGCCAATGGATCAGGTATGCCCATCTCACATGTTGGTCAGGCATCTCTTCTTTCACGTACCACTAAAACCTTGCATCTGCTTGATGTCCTTCGTGTACCCTCAGTCACACGTAGTTTACTCTCGGTTCCTAAATTAACTCGTGACAACAATGTGTTTGTTGAGTTTCACCCTTTTCATTTTTTTGTTAAGGACCGGGACACGAGGGACATTCTTCTTAGTGGTCGAGCTCGTGACGGCTTATACGCACTTGATGTGCCACGAGTCTCTCAAGTTTTCAGTGGTGTTCGGGTGTCGTCGTCGCAGTGGCACTCTCGCCTTGGCCACCCCGCTACTCCCATTGTGCGCCATGTGCTTCGTCGCCATCATCTTCCTGTTGAGTCGAGTAATAAGGAGTTTCTAGTGTGTGATGCTTGTCAACAAGGCAAGAGTCATCAGTTGCCTTTTTCTGTATCAAGTCGTGTTGTCACGGCTCCTCTTGAACTTGTGTTTTCAGACGTGTGGGGCTATGCCCAAACTTCTGTTAGTGGTCACAACTATTATGTCAGTTTCATCGATGCTTTCAGTCGCTTACTTGGATTTATCTTATTAAGCGCAAATCTGATGCGTTTCATGTCTTTATGCAATTTCAAGCACATGTTGAACGATTGCTTAAGCACAAAATTATCCATGTTCAGTCAGACTGGGGGGTGAGTATCGTAACCTTAACACCTTCTTTCAGAAGCTTGGCATCTCACACCATGTGTCTTGTCCTCATACACATCAGCAGAACGGTGCAGCTGAGCGCAAACACCGTCACATAGTTGAAACTGGCCTGACACTTCTTGCACATGCCTCTGTCCCGTTTCGGTTCTGGAGCGATGCTTTTGTTACTGCCTGTTTTTTGATAAACAGGATTCCCACACGACGCCTTCACATGAAGTCTCCACTCGAAGTGTTGCTTAATGAAACTCCAGATTACTCCCTCCTCAAAGTGTTCGGCTGTGCGTGTTGGCCGCATCTTCGTCCGTACAATAAGCATAAACTTGAGTATCGATCTAAACAATGTGTGTTTCTTGGGTACAGTCCTCTCCACAAAGGTTACAAGTGTCTTCACATCCCGTCAAATCGTGTTTACATTTCTCGTGATGTTGTGTTCGATGAGACTGTCTTCCCGTTTTCCACGCTCACATCACCCACCGATACTCCCGTCACTGAGTTGCACTCTTTTCCAGTTTTGCCTGATCAATTTGTGGATGCTGCATATTCTCCTCTGTTGTTGCCTAACCATGGTGCAGGGACTGGACGAGGCGCTCGACTTGAGCTTCTGGATGATGATATGGCCACAACTGCGCCAGTTGCTGCCACGCCGGATGAGGCGCTCGACGAGGCTGCCCCCGCCACTACCCCGCTTGACCCCGACGTCGATCACGCGTGCATGCCCCATGCACGAGGATCCGACGGGGTGACCAAGTCGCCGGGGCCAGCGGCCTCGCTGTCGCCTGGGCCGGCCGAACCTGCGGAGCTGTCGGCCGGGCCGGCTGGACCCGCGGCGCTCTCCCCTGAGCCGGAGGCCTCGCAGGTCACCGAGTCTTCGTCGCCTGGTCCGTCGACGCCGATCACGCCCGGTCTGTCTTCGCCGACCCTGACCGTGCCACCGGATGCGCCTGTTGACTCGCCTGCCGGTGCGTCCTCCTCGCCGCTGATGGATAGTGGCTCCTCTGGTATGGCAGCTCCAGCGCCACCTCCGCCTGTCGTCCTGCGTCCCCATACTCGCAGCAAAAGTGGCATCTTCCAACCGAAGAAGCGCACTGACGGCACTGTCGCGTGGCTTGCGGCCTGTGTGGCACATGCTGAGGCTGACCCTACGACTGAACCACGACATTTTCGAGCGGTGCTTGGCATCCCGCATTGGCGTGCTGCGATGGAGCAGGAGATTCATGCCCTTCAAAGAAACAACACTTGGCGTCTTGTTCCACCTCCATCTGGTGTTAATATCATTGACTCTAAATGGGTATTCAAGGTGAAGAAACATGCTGATGGCTCCATTGAGAGGTACAAGGCACGCCTGGTTGCCAAGGGGTTCAAACAACGGTATGGCATTGATTATGAAGACACATTCAGTCCTGTTATTAAACCAACTACTATTCGTGTTCTTCTCTCTTTGGTTGTTACTCGCGGATGGTCGCTTCGACAGCTTGATGTTCAGAATGCCTTTCTCCATGGAGTTCTGGAAGAAGAGGTTTATATGCGTCAGCCGCCAGGTTTTGTTGACCCTGCTCAGCCACATCATTTATGTCGTCTTGTCAAAGCTCTCTACGGTTTGAAGCAGGCCCCGCGTGCATGGCATGCCCGTCTTGGCGCTGCTCTTCGTGCGCATGGGTTTGTTCCTTCTACAGCAGACACGTCTCTGTTTATTCTACAGCGACCTGAGGTGACTATGTACATTCTGGTATATGTTGATGACATCATCCTTGTCAGTTCGTCTGCTTCTGCTACAGACCGGCTTGTGTCCTCTCTTGGTGCTGAGTTTGCTGTTAAGGATCTTGGGAGACTGCATTATTTTCTGGGCCTAGAGGTTCTTCATTCTGATGGTGGCTTGACTCTTACTCAGAAGAAGTACTCTCAGGATCTCCTGCGTCGTGCCGGTATGTTGCAGTGCAAGTCTGCTACGACTCCCATGTCTGCTACAGACAAACTGACAGCTCTTGCTGGTGACTTGCTTGCTCCTGAGGATGCCACAGAGTACCGCAGCATTGTGGGTGGACTGCAGTACTTGCTCATTACTCGACCAGACATATCATTTGCAGTTAACCGTGTGTGCCAGTATCTTCATGCACCACGTGATTCTCACTGGTCAGCTGTTAAGCGCATCTTGCGCTATGTTCGTCACACTGGTTCATATGGTCTCCATCTTCAGCCTGCGCGTTCTGGACTGATCTCAGCATTCTCTGATGCCGACTGGGCTGGTTGTCCTGATGATCGGCGATCCACGGGGGGACATGTTGTGTTCTTTGGGCCTAACTTGATCGCCTGGCAAGCTCGCAAGCAAGCTACGGTGTCTCGGAGTAGTACCGAAGCTGAGTACAAAGCTGTTGCTAATGCCACAGCTGAGATCATGTGGGTGCAGTCATTGCTTCGAGAGTTGAAGGTCTCCCCAACTCAGCCGCCTGTTCTTTGGTGTGATAACATCGGTGCAACATACCTTTTATCCAATCCAGTATTTCATGCCCGAACGAAGCACATCGAAGTTGACTATCATTTTGTGAGGGAACGTGTTGCTCAAAAGCTCCTTCAGATTAAGTTTGTTTCTTCGAAGGATCAGCTTGCTGATATTTTCACTAAACCCTTGCCCTTGCCTTCTTTTGAAGGATGTCGTCGCAATCTTAACCTTCTGAGTGTTTCAGGACATAGTTAAGATTGAGGGAGGGTGTTAGACTAAGTATATATTAGATATACGTGTTGTAATATAACTGGTATTTGTACGGTTCTCTCTTATAAATATATGACAGCCGTATCCACCAAGGGTATCGAGCATTGTTCCAAACCCTAATGTGTTTAACACACTGAAAGACGATTCGATGCAGGAGTAGTCTGCAGGGTGTACGAGTCCTCTTTCCCGTATCAGGGAAGCAAGGACGCGGAGGAACAGCAGGGGTCGCGTGTGCGGGAACGCGGGGCCCACAGGCCAGCGGCAGCGCATGAAGCACGAAGAGCGTGAGCCGTTGGTGATGCTCTCCGTCAGTGGGTGTGGGGCAGGAGACGCATGCTCCGTGTTGCACTGTTGCGGTAGTGGTAGTATTATGCTGTACTGTAGTAGCTACAGGCGGAGCCCGGCCGCTTTTTGTGTTGCACTGTCGTCCAGCGTCGTTGGTGCTCCGGTGGTGTAGTATCAAATAAACGCGTACGGTGTACCGTTCGTTCAAAAGTGTAGCTTAAGCTCTTTCTCATCATGCTAAGGCCCCATGCGGCCATGCATGCATCCATCATCACCCGGGGGCCGGGCGCGAGCACGTCTTTGTTTGTTTACCACCTCCAAAAGACGTGCAACACGGCCGATGTCCCACGGGGCGCCATCATGTTAGTAGCTCTAGTAATAGTGCGGCACCTAACGGGCATTATGAACCAAAAAACGTACCGAGTGAAGTGCCGCGCAAGCATGACCCAAGGCAGGCACCGGCACGCAGACGATCGATCAGGCAGCTGGCTGGCGTTGGCAGCCAACACATATGGCATCCACGTACCCGCCGAGAACCAGCACGATGCATGGTACGTGCCAGTACATGTGTTTGGTAAACTGCGGCATCATGCCTCCTGCATGCAGAGGTGCTTTCGTACAGTTGCTAGTCGTCACCTTGATCAAGACGGGTTGACGACGGACGACGGACGACGGGCGGAGGCTATATACACGTGATGCAGAAACAACGGGAAGGAAGGACGAGGATGCGTGGAGTGGAGTCCGGGGCAGGCAGGCATGATGCGGTGCCCATGATTCGGTCCGGAAAACGCTGCGGGGTTTTGTCCCCGGACACGACCGCTAATCTGGCTCGGGCGGCGAGGACGGAGATGAGAAGGAGAGTATATGATGGTGCCTCTCTGTTGTGGTGTTCCACATGATGATGGCTCGCGCGCGCGCGCGACGGGGAGCCCACCGCCGCATCGGCTCGCACGCGCGCCCGTCTCCCCGCGGCGATGTGTAGGGCTCCGCTTCGGCCCGAGCCCAATATCTATGCACGATTATGTTTTTTTTAGATCAACAGGGAGGAGATGCACGATTAGTTTAGGCGTTGGCCCACTGCTTATACCCTCCTAACTAAACAAGTGTGGTCTTTTGCTTTGTTTTAGCCTCCCAACAGCAACACCAACGTTCCAACGGAGGAGCGATGTTCCAAGTGACTTTGGATCCCTGCATGGATACACACAACGGAGGAGCATCAGCATACGTATTGCAGGGTTATGGGCTTATGGCCACGCATTACTTGATCTCCGATGAGCTGTCAGGTTCATAGAGCGGACAGTGATGCGCGCATTAACACATTTAACAGCAGCGACAGACAGCTCTTGTGGCGTGTTCCGTGCATTGCAAAACCGCGAATCCAGAAATTCTGTCCTCATCTTTCCTTTGTTTCTGCGTGCGTCGTTACTGTAGCAGAGAGCATCGACAGACCAGGGTGCCGAATAATCAAATGCACTGTGGACACAATGAGCAGTAATGCTGTAGTAGCTGGCTTCCGGCCGTGCCTTCTCTGGGAGTAGCTCATACTCGAATGGTCGGTATTAGCCTATCTTGACACGGAGCCAAGAGCTGACATACATGCATTCGTATCCCACGTCCCCCGCGACAATCCTTGCCACAGCAAGACTGATACTACCGGGTTGGAACGTTGGTGTATACTCGATGACACACATTACTACCAGGTTGGGATGGCTACCACCTACCAGATTAGGAAAACTCCTAGTCCTCCTACGTAGGTAAAGGTCCACTACATAGTAGTACTAGACTGTAGGCAGCTTAACACTACGTACCGCTGCTCCCATGCATCGGTCTTCTCGAGCGTCTTCCGATCCTCCTTGTCTCCCGGGAACTCAATTTGGACGCTTCAAGTAGTACCCTCCCGGGAGCATCATGGCCTACGCAGGCATGCACGAAGCCCCAGTACCCTAAGGTTGCCCGGGATCATCGCCAGATCGATTTGTAAATCCGTTTGCTAAAATCCATAGAAAAATCAACTGCTCCCAGCAAGAGCTCTGCCTCTACGTACGTGCACATCGAATGACCGGTCAAACCACGGCATTTATTTGCTCGCCCTGTCTTAAAACAGACGGACGCATCGATCGAACGTGTGCTCTTGTCAATTGCGCACTACGATCTGGCTGATCTTGGTTTGAGGAGGCAGCAGGAGTTAACTCCTCAGCACATGACCCAAAGACGGAGTTCTGCTCTGGCCCTTGGATCCGCCAGAGCATCGTCTCGGCTGCTGGGCGTCGTCGTCTCTCTCTGGCTCGCGCATGTGTGGTGCAAGAAAACTGAAGCGTGACACGATCCGATGAATGGAAGAATGGACCGTGTCCCAGGAAGGCACTGTTGAACGTGCAGGTTCACGAGCCACAGGAATGCAGTCACGGAGCTGCGCGCATCAGCGCATGCTGCCAGCAGATGTGAGCACACGACGGCACGGGAGAAGCAGAACGCACGTACCGGTAGTACGTTGCGCGGCCAGCCAGCGACGCGAGAAAGTCGCTTGTCGAGGAGCGGCGAGCGGCGACCGGCCGGGAGGGAGGGCGCCGTCTGGCCATGACCATCCATGTCCATGTATGCATGCGAGACTACGAAACGCGAACCGGAGCATGGAGCCAAGACGGCGCGCAGAGGTCGATACAGCGCAGCCGAGGGGTGGGCGCGGCGGACGGACCGCCGGACGGGAAGGGGCATGGTGGTTTCACCTTCGATGCAGGTGCCATTCCTTTTTTTTGTGCGGTTCCTTTTTTTTCCTTAATATAATGAGGAGGATCACGGTGTTTCCTTTCGACCCTTGTTGGGCCAACGTGAGCCCGTGATTATATGATATGATTCGTAGGAGTTGCTCAAAAAAATAAATATGATTCCTAGGCCTTGGGCTGACCTGTACGATCTCTAGGGGATTCCCTATTTGACGCAAGAAAGGGTCGGCCGTGACCGATTTTTTTGAAAAAGAAAACTCGATTTTAAAATTTTCTGTACATATTTGAAAAATGAAAAAAAAATCTAAAAATTTAAGGACATTTTTCGTGAAAAGGTAAACATATAAAAAAATGTGAACACGGTTTCATGTTATTGAAAACACAAGTTTTTATATATTTTTTAATTTTTAAAAGGCGATAAATAGTAAAAATTAAATAATTTTGAAAACCTGGAATTTTTAAAATGATTTGAAAATTTATAAAAATTGCAAACATAATTTCAAAATGTTTATGATTTTTTGATAAAAATATAAATTAAATTAAAAAATAAGTAAATAAGAAAACATGAAAACCGAACCGGAACTTTCCAAAAGGTTCCGAAAAACAGTAGGAATTGGCTCCCAGAACCTGGTCTATGGGCATGCCTAGAACACTCGTTATTTGAGCTACCTTATGCGTTTGCCCGCCTATTTGATGCAACAAGGAAACTTCGATCTTTGGATGTGTGCGTAGCTACCACCACCACTAGCTAGCGCGTTGGGTTAGGTTCCCTGGAAATGATACAACCCCGGCTGTTGTAGCCCCTTGTTAGCGGGCGACCCTTCTCTTACTACACGTAATTGGACCATCTCTCTAGCTTTATGACAATAGGGACAGTTACTATTCCTCGCCTAGGTCGGGGATAGCGAGACCGGCTCCTATTTGACACTTATTGCATCAAAATGCCCGTCGAACACACATGCTCGTGCATTCTTAGGTGGCCTAGTTCTGGCTTTTTTAGCGAGCGCACCTTAGCGCATGTGTTCATGCATTTATTCTAATTATCAGGTTCTTTGGTTTCCTTCGGTTTTTTGGGTCCGGTTTTCTCTTTTACTTTTTTTTATTTTAGCTGATTTTAATACAAAACGGAAAATTATCAGATACCAAAAATCAACCATCTTAAAATTACTAGTAATGTACACGTGCACTGCACGCATGAGATTTGGTAACCAAATTATGAATAAATAACACACTATAGCATATAAGCTTTGAGTCATATGTGCATGATGTAGATGTTTGTTTAATTCTTATAGTTCATCTAGTTCAAAATCAATTAGTTTTTTAAAAATTATTTTAAGATTCATGGAATTGTGCAATTTAAAGCATAAAGTAAAAACAAATAGTTACAATTCATTTTGAAAAAAGAAGTTTGGGCAATTAAGATATGGAAGATTCTAGAACAAAGGAGAAGTGCTTGTGTTTTGAGGTTTGTGCATTATGCTTAAGTTCAACCATGGAGTCTTCTAGATTCTACATGTGGCAGAATCTGATTGAATGTAGATGATATCCAACGATCAGTAGTGCTCGTATTTGCCATCTTTGTATCGTCGGATTGGCTTCATCCAACGACCAACTTTCAAAATTATTCACACACTATATAGGGGTATAGATACTAATATTTTTTTATAAAAGTTCACATAATTTCTAGAATTTCCACGGTTGTAAAAATGCCTGTGAGTTTTAAAATTTTGTTGACTAAAAAAATGTTCATGACTCCTAGAAATGCTCTTGAATTTTAGAAAGTGCTTATGTTTTTTCTGAAAGGTGCACAAATTTTTAAAATGGTCACAAATTTAAATATGTTACCAAATTTTGGAAAAATGTGTATTTTTAAAAATAATCTCAGAGTTTAGAAAATGCTTGGGATAATTCACATTTTTATGAATTTTAAAATATAAAGACATTTAAAATTTAAAAAATAAAATACAAAGTGAAAAAAGGAAAACAAAAGTTAACAGAAAAGAAAACCACGGAAAAGCAGAACAAAACCATAAGTGAAACCAGAGGCAAGCACACTTGTCCCATGTGTAAGCAGACGATGTCATTATAAAAGGGGCTGGACAAGCTCGCACGATGTTGTGTCTTTGGGTGGAAATTTGACGCAATTAGGGTCTAATAGGATTTTCCGACCTGGAATAGAGAGTAGGCGAGGAAACATGCACAATTTGGGCTTGGGCCTTATTCTTCAGTCTCCGTTTTTTCCCCTTTTATCCGTTTCCCAAAAGAAAATCTTGAATCCTTTTCTGTTTGGGTGCCGATACTATGCAATTGTCCATGCTGTAGGGATCCAGCGCGATGGTCCACTAGCTTGGTTAGCACGAGTGCTGACGCGCATGAACTGTGTCACTTATTTTTACCCGGACCGAGAGCTCATGTTTGTCACTTCGCGTGTCAAAAAGCCGACCAAACATACCAAGCGACAACAAATGGGCCAACCCAGTTTGCATTACTAGTTGTTTTCTTCGTACATTATCTTTACTCGGGATATCTCTACGATATTTACATTAACGCGACAATCACGTGGCTCCAACCATCATGCCATGACATGCAGCTCACTTAACATTACAACATATAATCATCTCATACATAAACTTATTATCATGACAAAGGCTATACCACATCATATGCATACCGTGCAAAAACCAAGTTAGATTTCCTCTAATCGGTTTTAGAAAAAAATAGTTATGCAGTTAACCAGTTTTAACAAATAATACTAGCTACCTACATCCGCAACATAGGTGATAATTCTTGATGCTAGATTAAGTTTCGGGGTGTGTGAAATGAGAGACTTAATTAAAAATCTCTGGCCTCACACTAAACTTCGTCAAATATGCGTGACCCCCTAGAAGATCATCCATCTTCAACAACCTCTTGTGTACGCGACAGTTCACTATTCTCAACTATGATGAAGTCCAAGAAACTGTTAGCAGATCGTCGACAGTCAGAGCCGGTCGGTTGTCAGAACCTTGTAACAAAGCTACGTCATACTTTCGATGAACTGAACCGAAGCAACACTCAACGGAAGCATAGCAAGAACATCAACCCTCACATTCACATGTGATCTAGATCGCAACCTGCACCTATCCATATAACTGCTCATCATACCATTGTTGGGAAACATAGTAGAAAATAAAAAAAAATCGCTTACGCACACCCAAAATCAATATGAGGATGCATAACGGGTTGGGATCACGATCATTACGTCATCGAGTTGCAGCGGAAGAACAACATATCGGTGTAGATCGTACTTGGAGTCCCTCAAACCGTCGATGAACGATCCTGCGAACCGCTCACAAACAGTCCCTCCAATTGAAGACCGAAAGCACGACCTCTCTACTTGGTTGCAAGCGTGCAACCTTCATTATCCGGCAGCGCTTCGCCGTCCAGAGCTAATCGTCATCGGAGAATTAGAGGGAGGATATTAAAACCACACGGGGCTTCTAATTATGAGGATTGGAGGATTAGTCTAGCTCTAATTAGTCAACTATGACCAACTAGAACTAGAACTAGAAGAACTAGAGGAGACTCCAAAACTTGTGTGTTCAAAATAACATCAAACCTCAAGTATATATAGGTTAGAGGGGATAAGGAGGGCTACCACCAAGGGGGAAGAAGTCCCCTTTGGTGCGCCGGCCTAGGGGGAAGGAGTCTGACTCCTCCTCCACCCCAATTCGGCCTCCTTCCTTAGGGAAGGGGTGCCTCCCCCACTTGGGCCTTTGTGACCCAAGTTGCCTTCCACCTCCTGGCATTTTAAAACCCCTTGATGTTAAATGAGATATAAAATTGTTCTAAATATTTCTAGACCATTATATATATACTAACATCCTCAAAAACATTTTCCACCTATATATATATATATTTATCGGTAATACCCGTTATTACCCGAGACTCTCCAAAACCCTTTTGGTGACCTCGAAACGCTTTCGGATCCTCTCAGAACTATTTCGAATATTAATGAAACAATTCCGCAAATATATTCTCATCATTCCCATCCTACTAACACTCAACAGATCGTGATTGCCTTAAGTTTGTGACCCCGTAGGTTTGGTAACTCATAGACATGAACGAAACCCCTTCGTTCAATCACCGATAGCAGAACCGTGGACGTCCATATCGATCCCTATGAGCACACGAATGATATTCGAGTGAACTTTTGGTTATCATCTGATGTAACCTTTGCTTCGCGATACTTTACAAAACCTGAGATGCATCGGTATCTGCTACCTCTTGAGCATGCGTTGGTTTTCCCTTGAAGAGGAAAGAGTGATGCAGCAAAGTAGCGTAAGTATTTCCCTCAGTTTTTGAGAACCAAGGTATCAATCCAGTAGGAGGCCACACGCAAGTCCCTCGTATCTACACAAACAAATAAGAACCTTGCAACCAACGCGATAAAGGGGTTGTCAATCCCTTCACGGCCACTTGCAAAAGTGAGATCAGATAGAGATGGTAAGATAATATTTTTGGTATTTTTATGATAAAGATTAAAAGTAAAGATTGCAACATAAACGGCGACAAAAATAGCTAGTTGACGGGAGATTAATATGATGGAAAATAGACCCGGGGGCCATAGGTTTCACTAGTGGCTTCTCTCAAGATAGCATAAGTATTACGGTGGGTGAACAAATTACTGTCGAGCAATTGATAGAAAATTGCATAATTATGAGAATATCTAGGCATGATAATGTATATAGGCATCACGTCCGCGAGAAGTAGACCGACTCCTGCCTGCATCTACTACTATTACTCCACACATCGACCGCTATCCAGCATGCATCTAGAGTATTAAGTTCATAAGAACAGAGTAACGCATTAGGCAAGATGACATGATGTAGAGGGATAAACTCAAGCAATATGATATAAACCCCATCTTTTTATCCTCGATGGCAACAATACAATACGTGTCGTTTCCCCTGTTGTCACTGGGATCGAGCACCGCAAGATTGAACCCAAAGCTAAGCACTTCTCCCATTGCAAGAAAGATCAATCTAGTAGGCCAAACCAAACTGATAATTCGAAGAGACTTGCAAAGATAACCAATCATACATAAAAGAATTCAGAGAAGATACAAATATTGTTCATAGATAATCTTGATCATAAACCCACAATTCATCGGATCTCGACAAACACACCGAAAAAGAGTTACATCGAATAGATCTCCAGGAAGATCGAGAAGAACTTTGTATTGAGATCCAAAGAGAGAGAAGAAGCCATCTAGCTAATAACTATGGACCCGAAGGTCTATGGTAACCTACTCACACATCATCGGAGAGGCTATGGTGTTGATGTAGAAGCCCACCGTGATCGATTCCCCCTCCGGCGGAGCGCCGGAAAAGGCCCCAAGATGGGATCTCACGGGTACAGAAGGTTGCGGCGATGGAAATAGGGTTTCGTGGTGCTCCTCGATGGTTTCGGGGTACATGGGTATATATAGGAGGAAGAAGTAGGTCGGTGGAGCCACGGGGGGCCCACGAGGTTGGGGGGTGCGCCCAAGGGGGCAGGCGCGCCTCCCTGCCTCGTGGCCTCCTCGTAGATTTCTTGACGTCCACTCCAAGTCCTCTGGTTCACGTTTGTTCCAAAAATCACGCTCCCGACGGTTTCATTCCGTTTGGACTCCGTTTGATATTCCTTTTCTGCGAAAAACACTGAAATAGGCAAAAAAACAGCAATTTGCACTGGGCCTTGGGCTAATAGGTTAGTCCCAAAAATAATACAAAAGTGTATAATAAAGCCCATTAAACATCCAAAACAGAATATATAATAGCATGGAGCAATCAAAAATTATAGATACGTTGGAGAAGTATCAGTATCCTCCCGAGTCAACACATGCTCATTATACAGAAATCCTCCTTGCCAGTTTTGTTCCTTTTTCTCGTTGTTGTGTTCCGGCGTCCCCGTGACGTAGTCACCTGTGTCTAGCCGGATGATGATGGATGCCGTCACACCGAGAGGGCAATAAGAATATCTCTCCATCATCGGAGGAGCAAATCCCACTCTTGAGCTATCTAGTCCTTTGTCAAACTTTCTGATGAACCCGTAACTTGTCGTTATGATCACCGTGTTACATGTGACGTTTGAGCAACCCCAAACTCACCATATGGTAAGAAGTGACTACGATGCTCTCATGGTCTAAGGAGTAAAATCCCACGTTAACACTATGTGTTATTACGATTGATTATAGACGCTATTATTTGAATCATAACAGACAAATTTGGGTCGATTCAATATGATCGTTTTTGTAACGTTATAATCTCAATGTTGTTTTAGGACGTTCGTTTAACACCTCAAACGATATCCTAACATCCGGAAAACGTGATCACCGAGAACACTTGAGCTAGTCCTTGAGGCAAGACTAGGAATCTTTTATTTATTCGTTTATCATTTCACACGTGCATATGAGTTTTCCACTGAATCGCGCATTCCAGGATCATAGCAGTTATAACATAGAATATAAACTCTTTAATTATGAACATGGAAATATAATAATATAAATATTATTGCCACTAGGGCATATGTCCAACAGCATCAATGTACATGCTTCGTTTCTCACGGAGAACTTGCACAGATGCAAAGGAATTCATATGATTCTTGATCTCATGAATGATAGCAGCTGATGGCCCCAAAAAAACCTCCCACGGATGATTTACTGTAGCCATACAATATGTAGCGATGATAACCTTGTTGCAAGTCAGATGAAGAGCTAAAGACAGAGCCTCGTTGGTGGCCATCGATTCAAGTATCTCGGAGGCAACTATCTCCGGAATGGAAATAGCAGAAGCACCCGTATAATTGCCCATCTCATCTCAGCTAATAGCAGCTATTGCTCCTCCTTTCGCACTATGACTGACAACAGTGTTCACATGTATCTTTGCGACTCTGGGTGGTGGGATGTACATTTTACACCCAGTTGAGGTTCATGCACTCGTCCTTGTGGCTTCTTCGTCACATCAGCAAGATCAGCAAGATAATTTTGTGGTGAATGTATAAGTTGTCAGAGGTGACTAAACTTCTCCTCATGTATGATCTTCCTTCGCGCCCACCAAATCGCCCAGAAAGCAACAAGTAAATTCACAAAATCCTCGTCATTCACCGAGTCCTGAATTTCCAACAACCATAGCCTAGCATCATCATGCCTGGATGCAATCAGGTATTCCACTAATTCTTCATCAACAAGAGACCAAACACATTCCGCCATAGTGCATTCAATCAGAGCATGCTTCCATGAATCTGCTATGTTGCATACTAGACAAGCATACTTATTTGTCATTTTTCGGTGGTGTCTCGAAGCTTCTACAGGAATAGAATTTTTTGCGAGCCTCCAAGCAAATTTTTTAAGCTTTCGAGGAACATTGAAAGAACATGCGGTGCCCCCATGTTTGGTTTTGGTAATTAATGACAATCTCTATGGACTAATGGTTGCCTTGAGTTATATTTGAAGGATTTGTCCATAGGCATTTCTTGAAGTTCATGTGTTGGTTTCAAGGAGTTTATGTGGTGACCAAGGTGTTATTTAGGAATTATCCAAAGATTGGTCATGTGAGAGTTGAGCTTATTGCAAGCATGTCTTGGAGAAGAAGATTGTGTGATCATTCATGTATATCTTCAAGACACCATCCAAATGAAGAGAGTTGAAAAGATTCATGGTTGATCAAGACTAAGTCAAGAGTGAATCAACTTGATCAACTCACAAAGCGTAGAAGATGTACCGAGAGGGATCAAGCGATCCCATGGTGTGGTGAGCATTGTCAATTACGCTTTGTGTACTAACCCATGATCTTCGTGAGAGTTCTTTGTGGGGTTAGGTTGCGGTGTGCAAGTTCAAGTGAAGCATCATGAAGAGATCAAATGCTTGAAGCTTGCCGTCCATTGTGGTGACAATGGACTTGTGAAGATGTTGCGGTGTGCAAGTTCAAGTGAAGCATCATGAAGAGATCAAATGCTTGAAGCTTGTCGTCCATTGTGGTGACAATGGACTTGTGAAGATGTGCGGAAGAGTGGCTCACCCATAGTTGAGTATGGGGGAGCAATCAACTAGTCTTCATCGAGCCAACGCAACCAAGAAAGGTGGTCCAACTTGAGGGAGTCAAGATCGTCATCATCTAGCTCAAGTGGACCATGTGCAAGGCAAAGGTTTGCCCTTGATAGGTTTTCTATTTTACCGGTCTCATGATGGTAGTTGGGAGACCGGGTTATAGGATCGATTGCCGTACTATCAAGGGGGGCTCTCGATGAGTAGCTTGATCGTATCATCCGTAGAGAGTTCAAATCATTGCATCCTTGCATCATCTTTATTGGTTCTTGTTTGGTTTTTCTCTTTGTGAGTTTTGGAGCTTATGGTCATCTTGATGACAAGCTCGAGTTCATCGAAAACGGAGTTCAGTCGCATCTTCTATGATGTTTTCGATGTTGGAGGTTATGCCGGTTCTTCTCGGTTGGAGGTTTCACTCCTCTATTTGTTGGCATACCTCCCCTCATGTCGTTGTTTTGATGCTACTCGTCTTCCTCTATCCAACAAGCTTGAGTTTGCTCAATTCGGAGCTCATATGCAGAAGTTATGGCAGTTCTGTTTTTCTTCCCTGCGGTAGTACCGCAGTGGCAACGGTAGTACCGCTTGTAGCGTCAAGCGGTAGTACCGCGGTGGCAGCGGTAGTACCGCTTGACGAGTTCGGTGACCGCCCCTAAGGGTTGCCATTTGTACGGGTTCGGTGACCGCCCTCAAGGGTCCCTTAGTGGAATCACGGCATCTTGCATTGTGCGAGGGCGTGAGGAGTTTACGGTGGCCCTAGTGGCTTTTTGGGGAGCATTGTGCCTCCACACCGCTCCAAACGGAGATTAGCATCCGCAAGGGTGTGAACTTCGGGATACATCGTCGTCTCCGCGTGCCTCGGTTATCTCTTAACCGAACCCTTTACTTACGCACTTTACTTTGTGATAGCCACACTGTTTCTTGTCATATATCTTGCTATCACTTAGTTGTTTTTCTTGCTTAGCATAAGTTGTTGGTGCACATAGGTGAGCCTAGTTGTTGTAGGTTTTGTGCTTGTCAAATTAACCGCTAGGTTTATTCCGCATTTGTTCAAGCCTAAACCGTAATTATTTTAAAGCGCCTATTCACCCGCCTCTAGGCGACATCCACGATCTTTCACTTGTGTTTCTAAGGCCGCCTCCAATCGCATTTTTAATCTTCCATGTTCGAACTCTCGGCCTTGTTGGACAGCCAATCTTCTCTTCTCTTCTTCGTTTCAGCTAGTAATCTATATGCATAACGTACCGTGAAACACCCAGATCTCTCAGAATGTCATGCACAACTATGCTTTTTCACTTCTTTCAAAAAACATTGTTGTGCTTTCATCCTGGAACACAATTATGCTTTTTCTCACACGATATGCTTCAGGTAAGAAAATAAAACAAAAACCTTCTTTTAGAAAACATAGTGAAAACCAAGCCAAATCCAAAAACCCAGAAAAAAAAGAAAAACAAAGCGCGTACTAAAAAACGTGTCTTGTGGGGTGCGCTAACACGTGACACGTGGCGGCGCCCGGCACCCGCTTATTAATTGCTCCCAATTTTCAACCGAAGAATAGAGATAGGTATTCGTGGGTTGGGTTTGGGCCAATTATTTTGTCTCATATTTTAATTTTTTGCTTCCTTTGCCTTTTCATTTGGACGCCAATATTGCGCATACTGTGCGAGGGGCCACTAGATTGCTCAGCACTAGTGCTGACGCACATGAACTATGTGGCTAATTTTTGCCCATGCAGGACCGGGAGCTCATTTTGTCGATTTGTTTGCCGAAATGCCGAGCAAACGTACTTTTTGAGCACTCATGAACGTACACGGGTTTGTAGTGATTATTATTCTATTTTTTTTCTTTCGGGTTTGCAGTTTTTCAAGTGGCTTTAGTTTTGTTTTTTATAAATCTTTTTAGGATCTTTACGTAAGATCTTATGAATATAGCATCGACTGGAAATTGGTTAACTCTCATTCGACTGAGATTTAATAAGAGCGCCGATAACGCCCACACGTGTGGGCGTTAAGGGGTCTGCTCAAACGTTTTGTGTGGTGTCTAAGAGGATCGGCTCACACGCCTACGTGTGGGCAAACCAAGTAATGCCAACATGCTTCTTTTTTTTTCTCGCGATCCCTCTCACACGCATACGTGTGGGCAAAATAGATAACCCCCACACACCCGTCAGGCCTCCTACCTCATGGTCCCGCATGCCCCACGTGACAGTCACCACGCGCCCCGCAGTTGCCATGGTCCGGACCCTTTTCCATGTTTGTTTAACTGCAGTTGCCATGTCGCTGAACTACAGGTGCCATGTCGGACAACTACAATTGCCATGGTTGATCAACTGTAGTTGCCATCTCAGGTCAAGTGCCAGATGCCATTTTTGGACAACTGCAGCTGTTGCCATGTATGGTCTGGTTTACTATAGTTGCCATGCTTTGAAAACTTTAGGGGTTGCCACTTACTAACACTAGGCAGTTGCCATGTATGGTCTGGTTTACTACAGTTGCCATAATTTGAAAACTTTAGGAGTTGCCACCTACTAACACTAGGCAGTTGCCGTGTAGCGCTACAAAGAGACATGGCAAAATAACATGTTCGGATAAAAAGAGAGTTGTCATCTGCTTACAAGCACACTAGGGCAGTTGCCATGTACCCTGCAAAACATATGTCAACTGACATGTTCGGGTAAAAGAGAGAGTTGCCATCTGCTTACATGCACAGTAGGGCAGTTGCCATGTACCCTGCAAAACACATGGCAACTGGCAACTTTGGGTGTGGAAGAGGAGACGGGCGTGTGGGCGAACTGATAAATGCCTACACACCAGCCCCTATGTGTGAGTAAAAACTAACGTGTGGGCGAACTGCTAAACACCCACACACCGGTTCCTTCGTGTGGTGAAAACGGACGTGTGCGTGACCGGATGAATGTCCACACACCAGCCAAGTCCTACGTGGCACTACAAATATACCAAAATTCGTGCAACCACAAACGGACGTGGATCTACGCGTGTGGGCAAGATGCAAATACCCACACATGCGAACGTTAGTATTTCCGTAAATTTTTGGGGCAGCAGAAGTTAACTGCTCAGCACATAACCCAACAAGCGGGCCAAGATGGCATTCGCTCTGGCCTTTGGATCCTCTAGGGCCTCTCGGCTGCTGGGCGTTGCCTCTCTCTCGACTCTGAGCGTGTGTGCACACGCTGTGCTAGGACACAGAGAAGAAGAATGCGATCGACGAGTGAAGCGTACCACCACCAAAGTATCAGACGCTGAAGCGTCACACGATCCTATGAATGGGAGGATGGATCGGGTCCTAGAAAGGCACTGTTCAGCGTGCAGGCTCACAAGCCACGGAGCTGCACGCGTGCTGCCAGCAAACGTGAGCACACCACGGCACGGGAGAGGCAGAACGCACGTACTAGTGCCGTAGTACGTTGCCCGCGCGATGCGATGGCACGGCTAGCAAGCGACGCGACAAAGTCGCTTGTCGAGGAGCGGCGAGCGGCGACCGGCCGGGAGGGGCGCCGTCTGGCCATGACCATCATCCATGTCCATGTACGCATGCGAGATTACGAATCGCGAACCGGAGCATGGGGCCAAGACGGCGTGCAGAGGTCGATACAGCGCAGCCGAGCAGGCGAGGGGTGGCGCGCGGCGGACGGACCGCCGGACGGGAAGGGGCATCATGGTTTCACCTACGATGCACCTTTCCTTTTTTTTTTCTTGAGGAGATTATGGGGTGTTTCCTTTCGACCCTTGTTCGGCCAAGTTGAGCGCGTGATTATATGATATATGATCGGAAATCCGTTGGTGCTTCCGAGAACACGTGGAAATATTTTTTTAAATGTCAAAAAAAATTCAACAAAAATTTCACGTGCTCTTTGTCACATCCAAATGGTACATACAAATTTGTAGGCAAACCAATTAAACATTTTGGTCAGTGCAAATAAAAACACAATAAACACCAAATGTTACATCAAAATGTCACCTTAAATTTGTTTTTTCACCGGCGAAACACCGCTGTTCCGTTCCGCATGAAAATTTTCAAAGACGCTTGCGACACTAACACGAACATCTAAAAAAAATTCAGATTCTTTAAAAACATTTACTATTTTTTTGTTTGCTACTCCCGCGGGAGTGTGCACTGCCGGGAGCCAAAACACCATTCTCATATATGATGATGCAAAACAGAGCCGGCCAATGAAGCGAGATGGCTACTGTAGCGACTGATTTTTTTTGAATATATTAAAAAATGAGAACATTTACGGAAAATTGAAGGACATATTTTGGAGAAAAGGTGAACACCTTTTTAAAACGTGAACACAGTTTCATTTTGGGAAAACACAATCATATTTTGAAAAGGCAAACACTTTTAGAAAATTATAATTTTTGAAAAAGAGCAAAAAATGAAAAAAATAAATAACTTTGAAAATCCTGATTTTTAAATAATTTGAAAATTTATAAAAAGCACAAAAAAAGAAATTTCAAAAATTTTCTGACTTTTTTAAAAATTAGTTAAATTAAGTAAAAAACTAAATAAAAAAGTAAACATGAAACCGTACCGAAACTTTTCGGAAGGTTCCCAGAACCGGGTCTACACCTAAACTGGCCTGCCTAGAACACTCGCTATTTGAGCTCCCTTATATGCGTTTGCTCGCCTATTTGATGCAACAAGCATCAAATAGGAAACGTCGATCTCTGGACGTTTTGCTCCCTTACATGTGACTTCGTAAATTTCAAGATGATATGCCGATTCAGTCTTCCGGAAATGCTCGTAGGGTAGGGTGTGCGTGTGTGCATTCATAGGGGTGAGTGTATGCGTATGTTATGAGCGCTTGTGTCTGTACTGATGTTAAGAAAAAGCAGCACTAGCGAGTTGATCTCTGGATGTATGCGCAACTTACCATGCTCGTGCGTTCTTAGGTGGCCCAGTTCAAGTTTTTTACCGGCGCATGCGTTCATGCAAAGGCCTAAATTGCGTATCACTATTACGTTCATTTTTGTCTATTTTTTATTATTATGTTCATTTGGGGATGACCGTATGTACGTAATTGCGAGAGCAACTAGTTAACGAGCGCTCCTTCGGGAGCCTCGCAACGATCAGCGTCACTTGGCGCGCTCTTAGCCATTCGCCACGTGTCGCCCTCTGGATACTCTTTCCGGATTTTTTATTTTTCCGCATGCGTTTTCGGCTTTTTAAACGGTTTTTTCGACGTTTTGTTTTTTCCCCGGTCTTCCTTAGCTTTTCGTTCAAAAAAATTTGCACGTAAAAACGCGTTTTTTTTTCTTTCGCGAAAGTCATGGTTTTTTTCCGCGAGAGGCACGGTTGTGCTTTAGCGAGAGTCACGGCCATGCCTTTCGAAAACGAAAACAATAGTGCGTTTTTTATTTTTTTCGCGAGAGTCACGGTTTTGCTTCCGCGAGAGGCACGGTTGTGCTTTCGCGAGAGTCACCGCCGTGCCTCTCGGAAAGGGAAAAACAAAACGCGTTTTCTGTTTTTTTCTTTCGCGAGAGTCAAGGTTTTGCTTCCGCGAGAGGCACGGTTGTGCTTTCGCGAGAGTCACGGCCGTGCCTCTCGGAAAGGGAAAACATACGCGTTTTCTGTTTTTTTATTTTGCGAGAGTCACGGTTTTGCTTTTGCGAGAGGCACGGTTGTGCTTTCGCGAGAGTCACGGCCGTACCTCTCGGAAACAAAAAAAATGCGTTTTCTGTTTTTTTCCTTCCACGAAAGTCACGGTTTGCTTTCACAAGAGGCACGGTTGTGATTTCGTGAGAGGCACGGGCGTGCCTCTTTCAGAAAGGGAAAAAACCGTGCTCCCGGTTCGGTTTTTTCGTCCTTTTTTTTCGTGAAGAAAAAGTTTGTCAAAACCTATCAACATCGGATCTAGTTTTGATGATCTCGACGTGAGGAATCCAATGGTGAAAACGGTTCGAGATTTGGACGCACGGTTTAAGAGTTAAAACATTTTGAATAAACGGATTTAAAAAAAGGAAAAACTCCCAGGTTGCGACCTGGGAGAGTGAAGTGTTGTTTGCAACGAGTACTCCTTAATTAGTGATTTCGCGTAATTGCATATTTGGTTCCTATGCAGCAACGTGACCTAGGCGAGTCAGTTAGCCCAAATGGCCCAATAAACGAAACGTGTTACTTAACCGACGACGTACCAAAAGGAGAGGTGGACGGATGAAAACCGACGAATTAACGGTGGTAAGAAGCTATACGTGCTTTTTTTTAAGAAAAAAAAGCACGTATAGCTTTATTATTATTATCATTATTATTATTATTATATAGGTAGGTAGGGATTATCGGCTTGTTTATTTTTTTTGGTTTTTTGTCCGATTTTCTCATTTACTTTTTTATTTTAAACTAAACTTTACCTAATAATAAAGCAAATTAGGTTTCTGGTCGTCCGTCATGGAATTTTTCAGAAAAGTCCCTCTATTTCAGAGAATTCAACCCGCAGTCCTGTTTTAAGTTAAAATGAATCTTTTTTGTATTTTACACAAAAGTCCTTGTGTTTTCTTGAAATCAACCCGCAGTACGGATTTAAGTCACACCCGAACCGTTATTTTACATTTTTTAAACCCCCCTGATGTTTTAGGTAATTCATCCGCGGATCATATTTAAGTCAAACAAATGCTTTTTTAAATCATCCATATCTTTCAAAACCGTAACTCCGATTTGAACATGTTATATATGAAATTTGATTAGAAAAATATGTAGAATATGAATATGAGATTATTTTTACCTGTTAAGTATTTTTAAATATTATTTTGGGATATATTTAAATCAAACAAATGATTTTCTAAATTATTCGTATCTTTTAAACCGTAACTTAATATGAAATTTTATTAGAAAAATGTGTGTAATCTAAATATGATGTTAATTTTACCTGTTAAATATTTTTAAAATATTGTTTTGGAAGCAAACTTATAATTTATAGCGCAAGATCCGTTTTTTTTTTCGTACCGGCGACGATCCGGATTGCAAATAAACACCCCACTATAACCATATAGGGAAAAGAAAATATCGATAACTACAATGCATACCTTTGAAAAATGTCGCAAGGGAAAACAACAGATTTCTCATCGCGAGAGTGAGAGAAAGCGAGAGAGAGAGAGGGAGAGGGAGGAGAGAGGGAGAGAGAGACGTCTTAGGATTAACCATATCCAAACACGTTTTTTGCTGTTTTGTGTGAACACCGTGGCCATCGAGAAGGAGGATAAGCGGCAACACAAATATGATGCCTCGCAAAAATAAAGGAGATGAACCTATTATGGTCTTGAGTGATGGTTGTTGGGTTAAGAGCGTGTGTTATGTTTTCTCTCCCTTTGCAACGCACTGGCTTTTTTGCTAGTTTTAATTAAAAATGGAAAAAATGATCACATAACGAACAAATATTCAAGCATATTATAATATTAATAAATTTTTAGAAAACATCGTAGAATTTCAAAAGGTACACATAATTTCTAGAATGTTCACTACTTTAAAAAAATGGGTTTGAATTATTAAAAAAGTTCATATATTCCTGAAAAGTCAACAAATTTTAAAAGTGGTCACGAATTCAAATATTTTATTGAATGTTGGAAAAAATGTGTATCTTTAAAAATGTTCTCAGACTTCCAAAAATGCTTGGGGTACTTCACATTTTTAAGAATTAGAAAATGTACTAGAAATCTAAAAGTAAAAGAAAAAGGAAAATACAAATAGTGAAAAGGAAGAAAAAACAAAGGAAAAAACACCACGAAAAAGGAGAACAAAACATAAGTAAAACCAGAGCCACGCACACTTGTCTGGTCCGTAAGCAGACGAAGTCGCTGTAAATGGGCCGGATAAGCCCGCTCGCCATTGTGTGTTTGGGTGGAAATTTGACACAACTAGAGTTCAACTATGTTTTTTCGAGCGGGGAATAGAGAGTAGGCGAGGAAACATGCATGTTTTGGGCTTGGGTCTTTTTCTTTAGTCTCCAATGTTATTCTTTTCCTTTGTATATTTTTTCAAAAAAAATCTTGAATCTTTTTTTGTTTGGTCTTCAATACTGTGCGGCTGTCCATGCTGTAGGGATCCATGATGGCTCAAGAATTTGCGACTTTTTATGAGGAGTTTGACTTGGTTTCATCAGTTTTTGGCTATTTCTTGGTTATTTGTAACGCTAATCCTTCGAGAGAGAGAAAAAAACGTTTATTAATTGTTTGGAAGGGAAAATTATTTATGGAAGGAAACCAAGGAGAATTATATGAAATCAAGTCATTTGGAGCAACTTCCATATTGAGAAGATATGCACCAGTGATACGTTCATTTTGCATCATGCTTTTATATCGATATTTATTGCAATATGGTGTAACGCCCACGATGCGGCTATATCTCCCACGTGTCGAGGCACGACTTAGAGGCATAACCGCATAGTGGTTTTGTCGCAAAAAGGGTCATCTTCACACAATCCCATGTAATGAACAAGAATAGGATAAAGAGTTGGCTTACAATCGCCACTTCACGCAATACATAAATATAATCCATACATCATCCAAAATACAAACATATAGACCGACTACGGTCAAAATCCAGATGAAAATAAGACAACCCCAAATGCTAGATCCCCGATCGTCCCAACTGGGCTCCACTACTGATCCTCCGGAAAAGACACATAGTAACGACCACGTTCCTCGTCGAACTCCCACTTGAGATCGACCCCATCATCTGCACTGGCATCGTCGGCACCTGCAACTGTTTTGGTAGAATCCGTGAGTCACGGGGACTCAGCAATCTCACACCCGCGAGATCAAAACTATTTAAGCTTATAGGGAAGGATGGTGTAATGTGGTGGAGCTGCAGCGGCAATAAGCATATATGGTGGCTAACATACGCAAAAGAGAGCGAGAAGAGAAGCAACGGAACGGTCGTCATCTAGCAATGACCAAGAAGTGATCCTGAACTCCTACTTACGTCATACATAACTCAAACTGTGTTCACTTCCCGGACTCCGCCGAGAAGAGACCATCACGGCTACACACGCAGTTGATGTATTTTAATTGGGTCAAGTGACAAGTTCTCTACAACCGGACATTAACAAATTACCATCTGTCTCATAACCGCGGGCACGGCTTTTGAAAGATAATACCCTGCAGGGGTGTCCCAACTTAGCCCATCATAAGCTCTCACGGTCAACGAAGGATAAACCTTCTCCCGGAAAGACTTGATCAGTCTCGGAATCCCGGTTTACAAGACATTTCGACAATGGTAAAACAAGACCAGCAAAGCCACCCGAATGTGCCGACAAATCCCGATAGGAGCTGCACATATCTCGTTCTCAGGGCACACCGGATGGGCAAGACGTCGGGTTGGCATAGACCCTGGTTGCCCAAGGCCGCCGGACATCGCCCAGTTTGGGCCAACACTCGAAGGAGCACTGGTCCGGGGGTTTAAAATAAAGATGACCCTCGGGCTCGCGAAAACCCGGGGGAAAAAGGCTTAGGTGGCAAATGGTAAAACCAAGGCGAACTATCAAGGGGGTCCCATAAATCACCCGACCGCGTAAGGAACGCAAACTCAAGAAACATAATACCAGTATATCAGTAACTAGGGCGGCAAGAGTGGAACAAAACACCAGGCATAAGGCCGAGCCTTCCACCCTTTACCAAATATATAGATGCATTAATTAAATAAGAGATATTGTGATATCCCAACATATCCATGTTCCGACATGGAACAAACTTCAACTTCACCTGCAACTAGCAACTCTATAAGAAGGGCTGAGCAAAAGCGGTAACTTAGCCAAAACTACGGTTTGCTAGGAAAGGATGGTTAGGGGCTGACATGGCAATATGGGAGGCATGATATAGCAAGTGATAGGTAGCGCAGCATGGCAATAGAGCGAACAACTAGCAAAGCAAAGATAGAAGTGATTTCGAGGGGTGGTCATCTTGCCTGCAAGGTTCTCAGAGTTGTCGAAAGCTTGATCCTCGTAAGCGTACTCAACAGGTTCCTCGTTCACGAACTCGTCTCCCGGCTCTATCCAAGACAAGAACACAAACAAACGGAACCACAATCAACCACGAGAAATGCACAAGCAACATGATGCAAAACATGTAAGATATGCAAGATATGATATGCGATGCATATGTGTGCTCCGGAAGGAAAATGATGAACAAGGCAGTAACTTGGCAAACCAAGCATGCCACTGGAAAGATGAGATGATTTCTGTCGAAATCGATATAAAGATCACCGGCAACGGATGTACGGTTTGCAAATGGCAAGCAAAACAAGAATGACACGAATCTGCGATTAACAGCATGATAGCACTTAAAATGCAACAAGTAACAATGCTAAAGCACCCCAACATAGCAACAAAGCATATAACAGTAATCTACAGGAGATGCTTGACAAAAGATGAACACTGAGCTACGGCTAGATCACAACATATCAAGCTCAAACAAGCATGGCAAAAGTGCAAAAGATAACAGGATCACAGACTTAGTGAAAAACTGGACATGGCAGAAAACAGCATCAGGTAGCAATGTTCAGAGCACGAAATCAACATGCTACAGTAACTTAACATAGAGAAACAAGGCATGGCAGTGTTCTACTAAATGCATATGACAAAAGTCCCTTACTGACCATAAGACAAAAAGGGCCAGAAGATATGATGGCAAGCATGTAAACATAGCAAGTTTCGTAATCAGGTTTCAGACTTGGCAGAGAACAGCGCATGGCAGAAACAATAATATGAGGACATGTTTGTGAGCTTGATGCACTCACCACAAAGCAATGCATGACAAAACTAGCATACCTACCGCAATATGGCATGCTTATTAAGATATCCATGGCAAGAACAAGAGCATAGCATGTATGAATCAACTACAATAAGCTTGGCAAAATTGCATATCATGTTAAGAATCTGCCAGAAATATTTTATAGCAAAAGTAGAGCAAGATTGAGTCATGCTATGGCACTCCATAATTGCAAAGAATTGCAGGAATGGATCTATTACAACTATATCTACAAATCATCCTTACTGAACATCTCCAAAATATGCATGGATCTCTCTGTAGCATCAAGTTTATATGGCAACAAAATAAGAGCAGACAAAGACTTAGAGAAATCACTGTCCCTGAAATCAGAAACATTACGGGGCCTAGTTTGCATGCTTGTGCTAGTCACCACAGAGATCACAAAAATACCTGGCATACACCACTGGAAATATTGTATGGCATACAATAAAACACATGTAGAGCTCATGCCCATAAGATGCACAGATTAAAAGATACAGAAATGACAAATCTCCAAGTTCTGCTAAGAACCAGAGGATAACAGCAACTAGCCCTCTTGCAACAGAGATTTGGGCATCAAGATGACCTCTAATGAATATAGTGCAATTGAATGAAATGTAGAGCATTACGAGGCGAACAATTTAACATATTACACGTGTGAAACGGAGCTATGCACAATGAGTTATGAAGCTATGAACAGAGGCACTTGCTGTCAAAATCGTAAGACGGGAAATTTTAGGGGGGTTTCGGGTCAACCTTGCGTTGACCAGATCGGTTGGATCTGGATCGAGGCACAGGTGCTCGAGGTCAACTCCGGCGAGGAGGGGCTTCTCCGGCGAGGAGGCTGCGGAGGAGGACGGTGGCGGGCGGCGCGGCCACCGGGCGGCGCGGGCACCGGGCGGCGCGGCACGCCGGCGGAAGGCGGACAGCGGCGCGGTGCGGGGAAGGGAGCGGGGCGCACCGGCGCGGGAGGCGGCCGGGCCGGGGCGGCGCTGGCGCGGGAGGCGGCGGGCGAGCGCGGGCTCGGGCGGGCCCGCGTGGGCCGAACGGGCCGACGGCGGAGGGAGGTGGCCGGGTGCCACGTGGCGCTCCCGGGCTGGCTGGGCGCGGCGGCAGGATGTGTCCGGCGGCGTACGGACACGTCCGGCGTCGCCGGAGGGCGATTTTTAGGGTTGGACTGTGAATTATTTCAGGAGGGGAGGTGTATATATAGGTAGAGGGAGCTAGGAGAGTCCAAATGAGGTGCGGTTTTCGCCCACACGATCGTGATCGAACGACCTACAGCATGGAAGAGAGTTTGGTGGGTTTTGGGCTGTTTAGAGAGGGGGTTTTGCTGCAACACACAGATGGGCTTTGCGGATGCCCGGTTAACCGTTGGAGTACCAAACGACCTCCAAATGGAACGAAACATGACCGGTGGTCTCCGGGTGGTATAATAAGGCCACTTGACAAGCCTCGGTCCATTCCGAGAATGTTTGACACCCGCTCACGAAAGAAAACAAGAGGGGTGCGCCGGAGGAGATAGGAGCGCCGGATTGCAAAACGGACAACGGGGAAAATGTTCGGATGCAAGAGACGAACATGTATGCAAATGCAATGCACATGATGACATGATATGAAAAGCATGACATGAACAAAATGCAAAACGAAAGACAAAACCCGACCACGGAGAGAATATCATAACACATAGCCGAAAATGGCAAGAGTCGGAGTTACAAATATGGCAAGTCACATGCGGGGTGTTACATATGGGCTGTTATTACACGTTATGTCACAATACTTATGCCTATTCTCTCTTATTCTACAAGGTTTACATAAGGAGGGAGAATGTCGGCAGCTGGAATTCTGGGCTGGAAAAGGAGCAAATATTAGAGACCTATTATGCACAACTCCAAAAGTCCTGAAACTCCACGAAAGTTATTTTTGGAAATAATAAAAAATATTGAGCGCAAGAAGTACGTCAGAGGGGGCCCCACCTGGCCACGAGGGTGGGGGGCGCGCCCTACCCCCCTGGGCGCGCCCCCCTGCCTCATGGGCCCCCTGTTGGCTCTCCGGTGGTCATCTTCTGCTATATGAAGTCTTTCGTCGAGGAAAAAATCATAAGCAACCTTTCGAGACGAGACTCCGCCGCCACGAGGCGGAACCTTGGCGGAACCAATCTAGGGCTCCGGCAGAGCTGTTCTGCCGGGGACACTTCCCTCCGGGAGGGGGAAATCATCGCCATCGTCATCACCAATGCTCCTCTCATCGGGAGAGGGCAATCTCCATCAACATCTTCACCAGCACCATCTCCTCTCAAAACCCTAGTTCATCTCTTGTATCCAATTCTTGTCTCTAAGTCCGGGATTGGTACTAGTAGGTTGCTAGTAGTGTTGATTACTCCTTGTAGTTGATGCTAGTTGGTTTATTTGGTGGAAGATCATATGTTCAGATCCTATATGCATATTAACACCCCTCTGATTATGAACATGAATATGTCCACTTTGAGATTCCTTCGGGTATGTTAGAAAAACTGTTAGCTAATCCTTTTGTAGGAGATGGAACAAGGCACCCTGATGAGCACCTAATATATGTGGATGAAGTTTGTGGATTATTTAAGCTTGCAGGTATACCCGGTGATGTTGTTAAGAGGAAGGTCTTCCCTTTATCTTTGAAGGGAGATGCATCGACATGGTATAGGCTATGTGATGATACGGGGTCATGGAACTACAAACGATTGAAATTGGAATTTCATCAGAAGTTTTATCCTATGCATCTTGTTCATCGTGATCGCAATTATATATATAATTTTTGGCCTCGCGAAGGAGAAAGCATCGCTCAAGCTTGGGGGGGGGGGGGCTTAAATCAATGTTATATTCATGCCCCAATCATGAGCTCTCAAGAGAAATAATTCTTCAAAGTTTTTATGCTCGGCTTTCTGATAACAATCGCACCATGCTCGATACTTCTTGTGCTGGCTCTTTTATGATGAAGACTATTGAATTCAAATGGAGCTTATTGGATAGAATTAAACGCAACTCTGAAGATTGGGATCTCGATGAAGGTAAGGAGTCAGGTATGACACCTAAGTTTGATTGTCTTAAATCTTTTATGGATACCGATGTTTTCCGTAAGTTTAGCACTAAATATGGACTTGACTCTAAGATAGTAGTTTCTTTCTGTGAATCTTTTGCTACTTATGTTGATCTCCCCAAGGAGAAGTGGTTTAAATATCATCCTCCCGTAGAAGTAAAAGTAGCTGCACCTATTAAAGTTGAAGAAAAGACTGTCACTTATAATAATCCTATTGTTCCTACTTCTTATGTTGAGAAACCACCTTTCCCTGTTAGAATAAAGGATCATACTAAAGCTTCAACTGTGGTTCGTAAAAGCAATATTAGAACTTATACACCTCATGAGCAAATTAAAGTTGAACCTAATATTGCTATTGTTAAAGATCTCTTGGCTGATAATATTGATGGGCATGTTATTTATTTCTACGGTGAAACTGCTAGAATTGCCAAACCTTGTGCTAAAGATAAACATAGACCTGTGGTAGGCATGCCTGTTATTTCTGTTAAAACAGGAGATCATTGTTATCATGGCTTGTGTGATATGGGTGCTAGTGTTAGTGCAATACCTTATGACTTATACAAAGAAATTATGCATGATATTGCACCTGCTGAGATAGAAGATATTGATGTCACAATTAAACTTGCCAATAGAGATACTATTTCACCTATGGGAATTGTAAGAGATGTTGAAGTCTTGTGTGGGAAAACTAAATATCCTGCTGATTTTCTTGTTCTTGGTTCCCCACAAGATAGCTTTTGTCCCATTATATTTGGTAGACCCTTCTTGAACACCGTCAATGCTAGGATAGACTGCGAAAAGGATGTTGTTACTATAGGCTTGGGTGATATGTCTCATGAGTTTAATTTCTCTAAATTTAGTAGACAACACCGTGAATAAGAATTGCCTAGCAAGGATGAAATTATTGGTCTTGCTTCTATTGCCGTACCTCCTAGTGATCCTTTAGAACAATATTTGCTAGACCATGAAAATGATAGGTTTATGAATGAAAGAAGGGAAATAGATGAAGTATTCTTTAAACAGGAACCTATTCTGAAACACAATTTGCCTGTTGAAATCCTAGGGGATCCTCGTCCACCCAAGGGTGATCTCGTGTTTGAGCTTAAACCGTTGCCTGATACTCTTAAATATGCTTATCTTGATGAGAAAAAGATATATCCTGTTATTATTAGTGCTAACCTTTCAGAGCATGAAGAAGAAAGATTATTGAAAACTCTTAAGAAGCACCGTGCTGCTATTGGATATACTCTTGATGATCTTAAGGGCATTAGTCCCACTCTATGTCAACATAAAATAAATTTGGAAGAAGATGCCAAACCAGTTCGTGATCATCAACGACGGCTGAATCCTAAAATGAAAGAAGTGGTAAGAAAAGAAATACTAAAGCTCCTTGAGGTAGGTATAATTTATCCCGTTGCTGATAGTCAGTGGGTAAGTCCTGTCCATTGTGTCCCTAAGAAGGGAGGTATTACCGTCGTTCCTAATGATAAAGATGAGTTGATCCCGCAAAGAATTATTACAGGTTATAGGATGGTAATTGATTTCCGCAAATTAAATAAGGCTACTAAAAAGGATCATTACCCCTTACCTTTTATCGATCAAATGCTAGAAAGATTATCTAAACATACACATTTTTTCTTTCTAGATGGTTATTCTGGTTTCTCTCAAATACCAGTGTCAGCCAATGATCAATCAAAGACTACTTTTACTTGCCCTTTTGGTACTTTTGCTTATAGACGTATGCCTTTTGGTTTATGTAATGCACATGCTACCTTTCAAAGATGCATGATGGCTATATTCTCTGACTTTTGTGAAAAGATTTGTGAGGTTTTCATGGATGACTTCTCCGTCTATGGATCCTCTTTTGATGATTGCTTGAGCAACCTTGATCGAGTTTTGCAGAGATGTGAAGAAATTAATCTTGTCTTGAATTGGGAAAAGTGCCACTTTATGGTTAATGAAGGTATTGTCTTGGGGCATAAAGTTTCTGAAAGAGGTATTGAAGTTGATAAGGCCAAGGTTGATGCTATTGAAAAGATGCCATGTCTCAAGGACATCAAAGGTATAAGAAGTTTACTTGGTCACGCCGGTTTTTATAGGAGGTTCATTAAGGACTTCTCCAAAATTTCTCGGCCTCTGACTAATTTATTACAAAAAGATATACCATTTGTCTTTGATGATGATTGTATAGAAGCATTTGAAATACTTAAGAAAGCATTGATCTCTGCACCTATTGTTCAGCCACCTGATTGGAATTTACCCTTTGAAATTATGTGTGATGCTAGTGATTATGCTGTAGGTGCTATTCTAGGGCAAAGAGTTGATAAGAAATTAAATGTTATTCAATATGCTAGTAAAACTCTAGACAATGCTCAAAGAAATTATGCTACTACTGAAAAAGAATTCTTAGCAGTTGTATTTGCTTGTGATAAGTTCAAACCTTATATTGTTGATTCTAAAGTAACTATTCACACAGATCATGCTGCTATTAAATATCTTATGGAAAAGAAAGATGCTAAACCTAGACTTATTAGATGGGTTCTCTTGCTACAAGAATTTGATTTGCATATTGTTGATAGAAAGGGAGCTGAGAACCCCGTTGCAGACAACTTGTCTAGGTTAGAAAATGTTCTTGATGACCCACTACCTATTGATGATAGCTTTCCTGATGAGCAATTAAATGTCATAAATGTTTCTCGTACAGCTCCATGGTATGCTGATTATGATAATTACATCGTTGCTAAATTTATACCACCTAGTTTCACATACCAGCAAAAGAAAAAGTTTTTCTATGATTTGAGACACTACTTTTGGGATGACCCACATCTTTATAAAGGAGTAGATGGTGTTATTAGACGTTGTGTAAGTGAGCATGAACAGGAACAAATCCTACGCAAGTGTCACTCCGAGGCTTATGGAGGACACCACGTTGGAGATAGAACTGCACATAAGGTATTGCAATCTGGTTTTTATTGGCCTACTCTCTTCAAGGATGCCCGTAAGTTTGTCTTATCTTGTGATGAATGCCAAAGAATTGGTAACATTAGTAGACGTCAAGAAATGCCTATGAATTATTCACTTGTTATTGAACCATTTGATGTTTGGGGTTTTGATTATATGGGACCTTTTCCTGCCTCTAATGGTTACACACATATTTTAGTTGCTGTTGATTACATTACTAAGTGGGTAGAAGTTATTCCAACTAGTAGTGCTGATCATAACACTTCTATTAAGATGCAAGGAAGTTATTTTTTCCGAGGTTTGGAGTCCCTAGATATTTAATGACTGATGGTGGTTCACATTTTATTCATGCTGCTTTTCGTAAAATGCTTGCTAAGTATGATGTTAACCATAGAATTGCATCTCCTTATCACCCGCAGTCTAGTGGTCAAGTAGAATTGAGTAATAGGGAACTCAAATTAATTTTGCAAAAGACTGTTAATAGATCTAGAAAGAATTGGTCCAAGAAACTTGATGATGCATTATGGGCCTATAGAACTGCATATAAAAATCCTATGGGTATGTCTCCGTATAAAATGGTTTATGGTAAAGCATGTCACTTACCTCTCGAACTAGAACATAAGGCTTATTGGGCTATTAAAGAGCTCAACTATGATTTCAAACTTGCCGGTGAGAAGAGGTTATTTGATATTAGCTCACTTGACGAATGGAGAACCCAAGCCTATGAAAATGCCAAGTTGTTTAAAGAAAAAGTTAAAAGATGGCATGACAAAAGGATACAAAAGCGTGAGTTTAATGTAGGTGATTATGTATTGCTATACAACTCTCGTTTAAGATTTTTTGCAGGAAAACTTCTCTCTAAATGGGAAGGTCCTTACGTTATCAAGGAGGTCTATCGTTCCGGTGCCATAAAAATCAACAACTTCGAAGGCACAAATCCCAAGGTGGTGAACGGTCAAAGAATCAAACATTATATCTCAGGTAATCCTATAAATGTTGAAACCAATGTTGTTGAAACCGTAACCCCAGAGGAATACATAAGGAACACTTTCCGGAATGTTTCAGACTCCGAAAAGGAATAGGTATGTGGTACGGTAAGTAAACCGACTCCAAAACAGTTTATATGGCAATATTTCTCCGTTTTGGAATATTTAGAAAAATAGAAAAATAAGAAGCAGTCCGGGAAGGACACGAGGGCTCCACGAGGGTGGAGGGCGCGCCCTACCCTACTGGGCGTGCCCCCTACCTCGTGGGCACCTCGTGTGCTCTCCGGACTCCGTTTTCTTGCACGTTACATATTTTGGTCGGTAAAAATTCATTATATAATCTCCCGAAGGTTTTGACTCCCGTATCACGCAATTGTCTTCTATTCTTGTTTCGAGTTGTTGCTGCTGCAGATTAGAGCAAGATGTCTTCTCAAGAGTCAGTCGGGGAGAGCCGGGTGTCTCATCCGGCATCGAGATCAAGGACAAACAGCGATGCTGACCACTTTGGGCCAGCAACGGAGGAAGAGATGGAGGCTGACTTGATGAGGATAGATGCCATGGAGGAGGATCAAGAAGTCACTTCTTGCTTCCGCGCTGGATTCACGATGGGGGAACTACAGAGCTCAGCTATTCCAAACTCGGTTATCCCTTCCAATGTTAGATTTCTTTCTTATGAAAATATGAAGAGGAGTGTCACTTGTTCTCCCGCAGCTATGCAACACCCTTGGGTGCAAGGAGCCTTAGCCGTTACAGGAAAGCTTCGTAAGGAAATAATGGACCTCAAGCAGCAAGTCAATAAGCTCGAGGAGGAGAATCGTATCCCGAGGGGCATCATCGCCAAGAATATTACACCATCACCGAAAAAGGAGACATAATCACATGGGTATGGGCACTCCCCTTGGCAACTGCCAAGCTTGGGGGAGATGCCCCGGTATCGTATCACCTTCATACTCCCATCTTTACCATTTTTCTTAGTCCGATCCTATTAGTAGTATCTTGATCTAGTAGAATAAAGTTTTGGTATGGTCTAGTTTTGAGTTTTGCTTTATGATCTCTCTATGTAATCGAGTCCGTGAGCTATATAATAAAGATTAGTGTTGAGTCAAGGGCTTGATTATCTTGCTATGATCTTGAGTGAAAAAAAGAGAAAAGAGAAAAGAATAAAAAGAAACAAAGAGATCATATTGATCTTATTGAGAGTAATGACTTCACATAGAAAGAGTATGATGATTAAAAATTGTTGAGAGTTGACAAGCATAGCTTTGGTCATCGTTGCAATTAATAGGAAGTAATAAAGAAAGAGAGGTTTCACATACAAATATACTATCTTGGACATCTTTTATGATTGGGAGCACTCATTAAAATATGACATGCTAAAGAGTTGATGTTGGACAAGGAAGACAACGTAATGAGTTATGTTTTCTTACATCTGAGATAAAGTATATTGTCTGTTGGGAATCGTAGCATAATTTAAAATTTTCCTACGCTCACCAAGATGCATCTATGGAGTGTACTAGCAACGAGGGGAAGGGAGTGCATCTACATACCCTTGTAGATCGCGAGCGGAAGCGTTCCAATGAACGTGGATGACGGAGTCGTACTCGCCGTGATCCAAATCACCGATGACCGAGTGCCGAACAGACGGCACTTCCGCGTTCAACACACGTACGGTGCAGCGACGTCTCCTCCTTCTTGATCCAGCAAGGGGGAAGGAGAGGTTGATGGAGATCCAGCAGCACGACGGCGTGGTGGTGGATGTAGCGGGTCTCCGGCAGGGCTTCGCCAAGCTTCTGCGAGAGAGAGAGAGGTGTTGCAGGGGAGGAGGGAGGCGCCCAAGGCTGTAGTTTGCTGCCTTGTGATGAATCGAACACCCATTGTGATGAATCGAACACCCATTGCTGTAGTTTATTATTGCCTCTAGGGCATATTTCCAACAGTCTCCCACTTGCACTAGAGTCAATAATCTAGTTACATTGTGATGAATCGAACACCCATTGCGTCCTAGTGTTGATCATGTTTTGCTCTAGGGAGAGGTTTAGTCAACGGATCTGCTACATTCAGGTCCGTATGTACTTTACAAATATCTATGTCTCCATTTTGAACACTTTCACGAATGGAGTTGAAGCGACGCTTGATATGCCTGGTCTTCCTGTGAAACCCGGGCTCCTTCGCAAGGGCAATGGCTCCAGTGTTGTCACAGAAGAGAGTCATCGGGCCCGACGCATTGGGAATCACCCCTAGGTCGGTAATGAACTCCTTCATCCAGACTGCTTCCTGTGCTGCCTCCGAGGCTGCCATGTACTCCGCTTCACATGTAGATCCCGCCACGACGCTTTGCTTGCAACTGCACCAGCTTACTGCTCCTCCATTCAAAATATACACGTATCCGGTCTGTGACTTCGAGTCATCCAGATCTGTGTCGAAGCTAGCGTCGACGTAACCCTTTACGACGAGCTCTTCGTCACCTCCATAAACGAGAAACATATCCTTAGTCCTTTTCAGGTACTTCAGGATATTCTTGACCGCTGTCCAGTGTTCCATGCCGGGATTACTTTGGTATCTTCCTACCAAACTTACGGCAAGGTTTACATCAGGTCTGGTACACAGCATGGCATACATAATAGACCCTATGGCCGAGGCATAGGGGATGACACTCATCTTTTCTATATCTTCTGCCGTGGTCGGGCATTGAGCCGTGCTCAATTGCACACCTTGCAATACAGGCAAGAACCCCTTCTTGGACTGATCCATATTGAACTTCTTCAATATCTTGTCAAGGTATGTACTTTGTGAAAGACCAATGAGGCGTCTTGATCTATCTCTATAGATCTTGATGCCTAATATATAAGCAGCTTCTCCAAGGTCCTTCATTGAAAAACACTTATTCAAATAGGCCTTTATACTTTCCAAGAATTCTATATCATTTCCCATCAATATTATGTCATCCACATATAATATGAGAAATGCTACAGAGCTCCCACTCACTTTCTTGTAAACACAGGCTTCTCCATAAGTCTGTGTAAACCCAAACGCTTTGATCATCTCATCAAAGCGAATGTTCCAACTCCGAGATGCTTGCACCAGCCCATAGATTGAGCGCTGGAGCTTGCACACTTTGTTAGCATTCTTAGGATCGACAAAACCTTCCGGCTGCATCATATACAACTCTTCCTTAAGGAAGCCGTTAAGGAATGCCGTTTTGACGTCCATCTGCCATATCTCATAATCATAGTATGCGGCAATTGCTAACATGATTCGGACGGACTTCAGCTTCGCTACGGGTGCGAAAGTCTCATCGTAGTCAACCCCTTGAACTTGTCGATAACCCTTAGCGACAAGTCGAGCTTTGTAGATGGTCACATTAGCATCTGCGTCCGTCTTCTTCTTAAAGATCCGTTTGTTTTCTATGGCTCGCCGCTCATCGGGCAAGTCAGTCAAAGTCCATACTTTGTTTTCATACATGGATCCTATCTCGGATTTCATGGCTTCTAGCCATTTGTCGGAATCCGGGCCCGCCATCGCTTCTTCATAGTTCGAAGGTTCACCGTTGTCTAACAACATGATTTCCAGGACAGGGTTGTCGTACCACTCTGGTGCGGAACGTGTCCTTGTGGACCTACGAAGTTCAGTAACTTGATCCGAAGCTTCATGATCATCATCATTAACTTCCTCCCCAGTCGGTGTAGGCACCACAGGAACATTTTCCCGCGCTGCGCTACTTTCCGGTTCGGAAGGGGTGACTATCACCTCATCAAGTTCCACTTTCCTCCCACTCAATTCTTTCGAGAGAAACTCCTTCTCCAGAAAGGACCCGTTCTTGGCAACGAAGATCTTGCCTTCGGATCTGAGGTAGAAGGTATACCCAATGGTTTCCTTAGGGTATCCTATGAAGACGCATTTTTCCGATTTGGGTTCGAGCTTTTCAGGTTGAAGTTTCTTGACATAAGCATCGCATCCCCAAACTTTTAGAAACGACAGCTTAGGTTTCTTCCCAAACCATAATTCATACGGTGTCGTCTCAACGGATTTCGACGGAGCCCTATTTAAAGTGAATGCGGCAGTCTCTAAAGCATAACCCCAAAATGAGAGCGGTAAATCGGTAAGCGACATCATAGATCGCACCATATCCAATAGAGTGCGATTACGACGTTCGGACACACCATTTCTCTGAGGTGTTCCAGGCGGCGTGAGTTGTGAAACTATTCCACATTTCCTTAAGTGTGTACCAAATTCGTGACTTAAATATTCTCCACCACGATCTGATCGTAAGAATTTTATTTTTCTGTCACGTTGATTCTCAACTTCACTCTGAAATTCCTTGAACTTTTCAAAGGTTTCAGACTTGTGTTTCATCAGGTAGACATACCCATATCTACTTAAATCATCAGTGAGAGTGAGAACATAACGATATCCTCCGCGAGCCTCAACACTCATTGGACCACACACATCGGTATGTATGATTTCCAATAAGTTGGTTGCTCGCTCCATTGTTCCGGAGAACGGAGTCTTGGTCATCTTACCCATGAGGCATGGTTCGCACGTGTCAAATGATTCGTAATCAAGAGACTCCAAAAGTCCATCTGCATGGAGCTTCTTCATGCGCTTGACACCAATGTGACCAAGGCGGCAGTGCCACAAGTATGTGGGACTATCGTTATCAACTTTACATCTTTTGGTATTCACACTATGAACATGTGTAACATCACGTTCGAGATTCATCAAAAATAAACCATTGACCAGCGGGGCATGACCATAAAACATATCTCTCAAATAAATAGAACAACCATTATTCTCGGATTTAAATGAGTAGCCATCTCGAATTAAACGAGATCCAGATACAATGTTCATGCTCAAAGCTGGCACTAAATAACAATTATTGAGGTTTAAAACTAATCCCGTGGGTAGATGCAGAGGTAGCGTGCCGACGGCGATCACATCGACCTTGGAACCATTCCCGACGCGCATCGTCACCTCGTCCTTTGCCAGTCTCCGTTTATTCCGTAGTTCCTGCTTTGAGTTACAAATATGAGCAACCGCACCGGTATCAAATACCCAGGAGCTACTACGAGTACTGGTAAGGTACACATCAATTACTTGTATATCACATATACCTTGGGTGTTGCCGGCCTTCTTCTTGTCCGCTAAATATTTGGGGCAGTTCCTCTTCCAGTGACCACTTCCCTTGCAATAAAGCACTCAGTCCCGGGCTTGGGTCCATTCTTTGACTTCTTCCCAGTAACTGGTTTACCGGGCGCGGCAACTCCCTTGCCGTCCTTCTTGAAGTTCTTCTTACCCTTGCCCTTCTTGAACTTTGTGGTTTTATTCACCATCAACACTTGATGTTCTTTTCTGATCTCCCCTTCCGCTGATTTCAGCATTGAATATACCTCGGGAATGGTCTTTTCCATCCCCTGCATATTGTAGTTCATCACAAAGCTCTTGTAGCTTGGTGGAAGCGACTGGAGGATTCTGTCAATGACCGCGACATCCGGGAGATTAACTCCCAGCTGAGACAAGCGGTTGTGCAACCCAGACATTCTGAGTATGTGCTCACTGACAGAACTGTTCTCCTCCATTTTACAGCTGAAGAACTTGTCAGAGACATCATATCTCTCGACCCGGGCATGAGCTTGAAAAACCAGTTTCAGCTCCTCGAACATCTCATATGCTCCATGTTTCTCAAAACGCTTTTGGAGACCCGGCTCTAAGCTGTAAAGCATGCCGCACTGAACGAGGGAGTAATCATCAGCACGTGATTGCCAAGCGTTCATAACGTCTTGGTTCTGTGGGATTGGTGCATCACCTAGCGGTGCTTCTAAGACATAATCTTTCTTGGCTACTATAAGGATGAGCCTCAGGTTCCGGACCCAGTCCGTATAGTTGCTGCCATCATCTTTCAGCTTGGTTTTCTCTAGGAACGCGTTGAAATTGAGGACAACGTTGGCCATTTGATCTACAAGACATAGTGTAAAGATTTTAGACTAAGTTCATGATAATTGAGTTCATCTAATCAAATTATTTAATGAACTCCCACTCAGATAGACATCCCTCTAGTCATCTAAGTGAAACATGATCCGAGTTTAACTAGGCCGTGTCCGATCATCACGTGAGACGGACTAGTCAAGATCGGTGAACATCTTCATGTTGATCGTATCTTCTATACGACTCATGCTCGACCTTTCGGTCCTCCGTGTTCCGAGGCCATGTCTGTACATGCTAGGCTCGTCAAGTCAACCTAAGTGTATTGCGTGTGTTCCGAGGCCATGTCTGTACATGCTAGGCTCGTCAACACCCGTTGTATTCGAACGTTAGAATCTATCACACCCGATCATCACGTGGTGCTTCGAAACAACGAACCTTCGCAACGGTGCACAGTTAGGGTGAACACTTTCTTGAAATTATTATAAGGGATCATCTTACTTACTACCGTCGTTCTAAGCAAATAAGATGCAAAAACATGATAAACATCACATGCAATCAAATAGTGACATGATATGGCCAATATCATTATGCTCCTTTGATCTCCATCTTCGGGGCACCATGATCATCTTCGTCACCGGCATGACACCATGATCTCCATCATTGTGTCTTCATGAAGTCGTCACGCCAACGATTACTTCTACTTCTATGGCTAACGCGTTTAGCAACAAAGTAAAGTAATTTACATGGCGTTATTCAATGACACGCAGGTCATACAAAATAATAAAGACAACTCCTATGGCTCCTGCCGGTTGTCATACTCATCGACATGCAAGTCGTGATTCCTATTACAAGAATATGATCAATCTCATACATCACATATATCATTCATCACATCTTCTGGCCATATCACATCACATAGCACTTGCTGCAAAAACAAGTTAGACGTCCTCTAATTGTTGTTGCAAGTTTTTACGTGGTTTGTAGGTTTCTAGCAAGAACGTTTCTTACCTACGTATGACCACAACGTGATTTGCCAATTTCTATTTACCCTTCATAAGGACCCTTTTCATCGAATCCGTTCCGACTAAAGTAGGAGAGACAGACACCCGCTAGCCACCTTATGACTCTAGTGCATGTCAGTCGGTGGAACCTGTCTCACGTAAGTGTACGTGTAAGGTTGGTCCGGGCCGCTTCATCCTACAATGCTGCCGAAACAAGAAAAGACTAGTAGCGGCAAGAAGAATTGGCAAACTCAACGCCCACAACTTCTTTGTGTTCTACTCGTGCATAGTAACTACGCATAGACCTGGCTCATGATGCCACTGTTGGGAATCGTAGCATAATTTAAAATTTTCCTACGCTCACCAAGATGCATCTATGGAGTGTACTAGCAACGAGGGGAAGGGAGTGCATCTACATACCCTTGTAGATCGCGAGCGGAAGCGTTCCAATGAACGTGGATGACGGAGTCGTACTCGCCGTGATCCAAATCACCGATGACCGAGTGCCGAACGGACGGCACCTCCGCGTTCAACACACGTACGGTGCAGCGACGTCTCCTCCTTCTTGATCCAGCAAGGGGGAAGGAGAGGTTGATGGAGATCCAGCAGCACGACGGCGTGGTGGTGGATGTAGCGGGTCTCCGGCAGGGCTTCGCCAAGCTTCTGCGAGAGAGAGAGAGAGAGAGGTGTTGCAGGGGAGGAGGGAGGCGCCCAAGGCTGTAGTTTGCTGCCCTCCCTCCCCCCCTTTATACAGGCCCCTGGGGGGTTGCTCCGGCCCTGGAGATGAGATCCAAAGGGGGGGCGGCGGCCAAAGGGGGGGAAGGGGTTGCCTTGCCCCCCAAGGCAAGGGGGAACTCCCCTCCTAGGGTTCCCAACCCTAGGCGCAGGGGGGAGGCCCAAGGGGGGCGCCCCAGATCACTAAGGGCTGGTTCCCTTCCACTTTCAGCCCACGGGGCCCTCCGGGATAGGTGGCCCCACCAGGTGGACCCCCGGGACCCTTCCGGTGGTCCCGGTACAATACCGGTAACCCCCGAAACTTTCCCGGTGGCCGAAACTGGACTTCCTATATATAATTCTTCACCTCTGGACCATTCCGGAACCTCTCGTGACGTTTGGGATTTCATCCGGGACTCCGAACAACTTTTGGGTTTCCGCATACATATATCTCTACAACCCTAGCGTCACCGAACCTTAAGTGTGTAGACCCTACGGGTTCGGGAGACATGCAGACATGACCGAGACGCCTCTCTGGTCAATAACCAATAGCGGGATCTGGATACCCATGTTGGCTCCCACATGTTCCACGATGATCTCATCGGATGAACCACGGTGTCGAGGATTCAATCAATCCGTATGCAATTCCCTTTGTCAATCGGTATGTTACTTGCCCGAGATTCGATCGTCGGTATCCCAATACGTTGTTCAATCTCGTTACCGGCAAGTCTCTTTACTCGTACCGCAATGCATGATCCCGTGACTAACGCCTTAGTCACATTGAGCTCATTATGATGATGCATTACCGAGTGGGCCCAGAGATACCTCTCCGTCACACGGAGTGACAAATCCCAGTCTCGATCCATGCCAACCCAACAGACACTTTCGGAGATACCCGTAGTGCACCTTTATAGTCACCCAGTTACGTTGTGACGTTTGGCACACCCAAAGCACTCCTACGGTATCCGGGAGTTGCACGATCTCATGGTCTAAGGAAAAGATACTTGACATTGGAAAAGCTCTAGCAAACAAAACTACACGACCTTTTATGCTATGCTTAGGATTGGGTCTTGTCCATCACATCATTCTCCTAATGATGTGATCCCGTTATCAATGACATCCAATGTCCATAGTCAGGAAACCATGACTATCTGTCGATCAACGAGCTAGTCAACTAGAGGCTTACTAGGGACACATTGTGGTCTATGTATTCACACATGTATTACGATTTCCGGACAATACAATTATAGCATGAATAATAGACAATTACCATGAACAAATAAATATAATAATAACCATTTATTATTGCCTCTAGGGCATATTTCCAACATTGTCATGGATCATCCAACATGTTGAGCTTGCCTTTCCCCCTCATGCTAGCCAAATTCTTTGCACCAAGTAGAGATACTACTTGTGCTTCCAAATACCCTTAAACCAGTTTTGCCATGAGAGTCCAGCATACCTACCTATGGATTGAGTAAGATCCTTCAAGTAAGTTGTCATCGGTGCAAGCAATAAAAATTGCTCTCTAAATATGTATGATTGATTGGTGTGGAGGAAATAAGCTTTATACGATCTTGTGATGTGGAAGAAATAAAAGCGACGGACTGCATAATAAAGGTTCATATCACAAGGGGCAATATAAAGTGACGTTCTTTTGTATTAAGATTTTGCGCATCCAACCCTGAAAGCGCATGGCAACCTCTGCTTCCCTCTGCGAAGGGCCTATCTTTTATTATTATCTTCTTCCTTATGCAAGAGTCATGGTGATCTTCACCTTTCCTTTTTACATTTTATCCTTTGGCAAGCACACGGTGTTGGAAAGATCCTGATAGATATATCTAATTGGATGTAAGTCGGCATGAGCTATTATCGTTGACATTACCCTTGAGGTAAAAGGTTGGGAGGCGAAACTATAAGCCCCTATCTTTCTCTGTGTCCGATTAAAACTCCGTAACCACAAGTATTGCGTGAGTGTTAGCAATTATGAAAGACTAAATGATAGTTGAGTATGTGGACTTGCTAGAAAGCTCTGACATAGACTCTTTCTGATGTTATGATAAATTGCAATTGCTTCAATGACTGAGATTATTGTTTTTTAGTTCTCAATAAAGTTTCTGATTCATACTCGGCATTGTGAATAGATTATTACTTGAGCATAAGAAGTCATATGACAATATCCATTTATGTTGCTGTTATGAGAATAATCATGATGCCCTCATGTCCGTATTTTATTTTATCGACACCTCTACCTCTAAACATGTGGACATATTTATCGTTATCGGCTTCCGCTTGAGGACAAGCGAGGTCTAAGCTTGGGGGAGTTGATACGTCCATTTTGCATCATGCTTTTATATCGATATTTATTGCAATATGGGCTGTTATTACACGTTATGTCACAATACTTATGCCTATTCCCTCTTATTTTACAAGGTTTACATAAGGAGGGAGAATGTCGGCAGCTGGAATTCTGGGCTGGAAAAGGAGCAAATTCTTGGGTTAACCGTTGGAGTACCAAACGACCTCCAAATGGAACGAAACATGACCGGTGGTCTCCGGGTGGTATAATAAGGCCACTTGACAAGCCTCGGTCCATTCCGAGAATGTTTGACACCCGCTCACGAAAGAAAACAAGAGGGGTGCACCGGAGGAGATAGGAGCGCCGGATTGCAAAACGGACAACGGGGAAAATGTTCGGATGCAAGAGACGAACATGTATGCAAATGCAATGCACATGATGACATGATATGAAAAGCATGACATGAACAAAATGCAAAACGGAAGACAAAACCCGACCACGGAGAGAATATCATAACACATAGCCGAAAATGGCAAGAGTCGGAGTTACAAATATGGCAAGTCACATGCGGGGTGTTACATATGGGCTGTTATTACACGTTATGTCACAATACTTATGCCTATTCTCTCTTATTTTACAAGGTTTACATAAGGAGGGAGAATGTCGGCAGCTGGAATTCTGGGCTGGAAAAGGAGCAAATATTAGAGACCTATTATGCACAACTCCAAAAGTCCTGAAACTCCACGAAAGTTATTTTTGGAAATAATAAAAAATATTGAGCGCAAGAAGTACGTCAGAGGGGGCCCCACCTGGCCACGAGGGTGGGGGCGCGCCCTACCCCCCTGGGCGCGCCCCCCTGCCTCATGGGCCCCCTGTTGGCTCTCCGGTGGTCATCTTCTGCTATATGAAGTCTTTCGTCGAGGAAAAAATCATAAGCAACCTTTCGAGACGAGACTCTGCCGCCACGAGGCGGAACCTTGGCGGAACCAATCTAGGGCTCCGGCAGAGCTGTTCTGCCGGGGACACTTCCCTCCGGGAGGGGGAAATCATCGCCATCGTCATCACCAACGCTCCTCTCATCGGGAGAGGGCAATCTCCATCAACATCTTCACCAGCACCATCTCCTCTCAAAACCCTAGTTCATCTCTTGTATCCAATTCTTGTCTCTAAGTCCGGGATTGGTACTAGTAGGTTGCTAGTAGTGTTGATTACTCCTTGTAGTTGATGCTAGTTGGTTTATTTGGTGGAAGATCATATGTTCAGATCCTATTTGCTAGTAGTGTTGATCCTATATGCCGGTTCTTCTCGGTTGGAGGTTTCACTCCTCTATTTGTTGGCATACCTCCCCTCATGTCGTTGTTTTGATGCTACTCGTCTTCCTCTATCCAACAAGCTTGAGTTTGCTCAATTCGGAGCTCATATGCAGAAGTTATGGCAGTTCTGTTTTTCTTCCCTGCGGTAGTACCGCGGTGGCAGCGGTAGTACCGCTTGTAGCGTCAAGTGGTAGTACCGCGGTGGCAGCGGTAGTACCGCTTGACGGGTTCGGTGACCGCCCCCAAGGGTTGCCATTTGTACGGGTTCGGTGACCGCCCTCAAGGGTCCCTTAGTGGAATCACGGCATCTTGCATTGTGCGAGGGCGTGAGGAGATTACGGTGGCCCTAGTGGCTTCTTGGGGAGCATTGTGCCTCCACACCGCTCCAAACGGAGATTAGCATCCGCAAGGGTGTGAACTTCGGGATACATCGTCGTCTCCGCGTGCCTCGGTTATCTCTTACCCGAACCCTTTACTTATGCACTTTACTTTGTGATAGCCATATTGTTTCTTGTCATATATCTTGCTATCACTTAGTTGTTTATCTTGCTTAGCATAAGTTGTTGGTGCACATAGGTGAGCCTAGTTGTTGTAGGTTTTGTGCTTGTCAAATTAACCGCTAGGTTTATTCCGCATTTGTTCAAGCCTAAACCGTAATTATTTTAAAGCGCCTATTCACCCCCCCCTCTAGGCGACATCCACGATCTTTCAAATGTGATGAAAACTAGCTTGACGATAATTCCCATGTGTCCTCGGGAGCGCTTTTCCTTATATAAGAGTTTGTCCAGGCTTGTCCTTTGCTACAAAAAGGATTGGGCCACCTTGCTGCACTTTATTTACTTTTGTTACTTGTTGCTCGTTACAAATTATCCTATCACAAAACTATCTGTTACCACTTATTTCAGTACTTGCAGAGAATACCTTGCTGAAAACTGCTTATCATTTCCTTCTGCTCCTCGTTGGGTTTGACACTCTTGCTTATCGAAAGGACGATAGATCCCCTATACTTGTGGGTCATCAACCAGCGGTAACAAAGCGCAAGACGGTCAACGGTATGAGTGCAAGCGCGCGTACGAGCGGTCGTACCAGGTGCTGCTGCCCCCCTCCCCTCGTCTGCAGGAATAACTTCTATGAAAGGCAGTAGGGCATCAGGGAGACCTAGCCGCTGCCATTTCGTTCAGAACAGACAGAGAAGAGATCCGGAGAAGAAGAAACATCGGAGATCTTTCTTGATTTGTTCTTTCATCTTCACATTTATTTCAGTGCCTGGTCACCGTTGTATGAGGAATTCCAAGTTGTAAGATCAGGGTGTATAACTCTATTCATACTCATTTGGAGATTGATACTTGTTGAATCATTCATATTGTGGATCTTCACGGTATTATTCATATGGTTTTCGTGGAACTATTCTCTATGATGATTGGTTATTATCTTCCTATGTGTGAGTAGTCCCCCTAGGCGTGGGAGATGTAGGTGAATGGTAATGTTTATTTGTACCTATTTTATATGTCGTCATTCATGTTTGTAGTCTTATGATTTGCCTAGTAAGTTGTCATATTATGGTGAGCACTATGCGTGTTGTCCAATTTAAGGGCCCAAGCAACATGGTCTAACGACCTACATAGGTAACACATATTGTTTAGTGAATTCGTGACCTCCAGGTGACAGGTAAAGACATATATGAGGATCGAAGACGATATGTACGGTGAACAACCGAGCTTAATGCATGGTTCTGATTTAACAATCTTAATTGTGGAGGCCTTGTTGTGGCAACGTCGAAGCAGGACCATAGCATGGAATGTCATCCCGCGTGGAGGAGTTCCATAACCCTAGGGTGATCCGCCTATAGAACAAACAAATCAAATACTAAAACCGTGATACGAGGTAACTGGAATTACCATCGTACGGGTACACTTGAGGTATACCATGATATAAAGTTTCTCGACACCTAATGTCTCTATTACAGGAAAACACTTTCACTTTTAGTATTTTATCGTATGTTCTTTACTTCTAATTCGATATAATCTCTGCCGCAGCGACCCATCACATTCTTTAGTCTAGTTTATTTGTCTCAAAGTCAAAGGACAGTAATAGCGTATGCAGAATCATAAACAATTACTTCACATAAGACTTGTGACAACTTATGTGTGACAGAAACACTACTCATAAGTACCCCCCTCTACTCTTCATTTGGACGATTACTATCTGGAATACTTACACGAAGGTGCTACGCTGCCCTATGTGTCTTGTAGGCCATCAATCCAGCACGATGGTCCACTAGCTTGGTCATCATGACTGCTGACGCGCATGAACTATGCCACTAATTTATACCCGGACCGATATCTCATGTTTGTCGCCCTGTGTGACAAAATGCCGAGTGAATATACGGAGTGACATGCATGGGTCAACCAGTTTGTGCCACTAGTTATTTTCTTTGTGCATTATCGTTTACACGGATTGTTGGTGATTTTCACTCTGTTGTTTTGTTTCTGTTTTGCAGTTTTCCAAGTGGTTTGTGTTTTATTTCTTATAAATACATGATTGTTTTTTAAAGTAATTTCAAGAATTGTGAATATTTTAAAAAAGTGAAACCCCTTTTGCTAAAAAAAGACATACATTGAAGAATGTGAAAGTTTTATTTTTTTTGAACTTATTATAGAAATTGTGAACGTTCCTTTGTTTCTATTCTTTGTTTATTTCTTAGTTTTCACTGTGTTTTTTTGTTCTTTTTTCTATGATTTCTTCCAGTTCCTTGTTTCTTTTCTTTCTTTCTTTTTCTTCATTTTTATTCCTTTTTCCTTTTTCTTTTTGGTTCACTCTTCCATTCTTTTCATTGGGTTTCTTAGTTTTTTCTTTTTTCTTTTCTGTTTTGCTTTTATTTGCTTCTTTTTGGTTTTTATTGATTTTCCTCGTTTCTGTTTGTGTCTTTGTCAGTTTTCATAGGTTCCTTCTTTGTCTAAAACCATGTCTACTTTTTTTTAATACACAATGTACATTTTTTATGTACACGTGAAACATTTAATATTTGTTGAACATTTTTAAAATACATGATGTATGTATTTCGTAATATATATGTTTTGAACACTTTTTTGAATACATGGTTAGAATTTTCATATACATGGTGAACATCTTTTAATGGCAATAAGCATTTTTCTGACACACAATATTTTTTTCCGTATACATCGCGAATATTTTTTAATACACATTTAACCTTTTTTCAAATAAATGAAACATTGTTTTGTACATGTTCAACATTTTTTGAATACTTGATTAATAGCCTTGTCAAATATATGGCTTTGATGTCTACTTTTTTAATACATTGTACATTTTTTGTATAAATAAGGAACATTTTATACACATGTTTAATGTTTTTAAATACATGATTAACATTTTTATGATATATATGTTTTATGCCTATTTTTCCTACATAGTGTAATTTTTCTATACACATTTGAAACATTAATATTATGCATTCTAATTTTTTTTCAAATGCACTACATTTATTTAACAAATATATGTTTTTGATGTCTACTTTTTTCACACACAATGTACATTTTTCATATACATCAGGAACAATTATATATACACATTTTAACACTTTAAAATAGATCTAACATTTTTTAAATATACGTTGTAATGTATACTTTTTTGTACACACTGTACATTTTTCATATACATCAGGAACATTTTTATCTATGTTTAACATTTTTCAAATATATTATTAACATTTAAAAATATATTTTAAATGTCTAATTTTCATATACATTTTATATTTTTATATATCACAAGCATTTCTTAATAAACATTTAAAAAATTTAAATGCATGATAACATTTGAAAATTTATGTAAATGTACCCTATATAATTGTTGAATCTATTTTCTAATTTGTGAATAATATTTAATATACGAACATGTTTTAAATTGTGGATCTTTTTCAGAATTTGTCAGAACAATTTAAGTTTGAGAGCATTTACAATTTTCTACATAATTTAAAAATATTTGATTTTTTGTTATTTATGAAAAATTTAAACTCTAGTTTTGTTTTTTGAAAATAAACAATGTTTCACGTTTAAACTGTGGGACTAGAAATATGCGATGAATTTTATGCATACGACCGTTTATATTTTTTCCTGTTTATTTAGACTGCTTAGCATATTTTTAAAGTTAGTGAAATGATAATATTTGCCGAGAGAAATAGAAAAGCCAGCTTAAAACCAGGTGTGGATGCACCCCGGAGGCTTTTTTTTTTGTAATGGGTTTCTGGAGGCTTTCCATCTTAGCTACTATAGCCGAGCAAGGAAATAAGGAAATATACCGAAACCATGAGATTAGCCGTGGCACTAGCAAGCGAGCTGTGCGATTGCTCCTCTACTCGCGTTGATTATAGGTATGATGAGGTCGGAGCACCTATTGGATGCGTGTTTCTGCAAACAGCCTGAGCTTAGCACCGGCATGCCCTAACTGGGCCAGACCTCCACCGACACACTGTGGAATGTCAATTACTGTTGCGTCTTTTTTTTTGTTCGATTCTTACTCAGTTTGAAAAACTAGAATATTTTTTAAAACGAAAATTTCATAAACGTGAATATTTTGAAATTTGGATTTTTTAGAAACATGTTTTTTTAATTCGTGAACAGTCTTTTAAACTTGATTATTTTCTGCAAAAGCACTTACATTTTTTGAAATTGTAATATTGTTTTGAAATCCTGAAATTTTTTTGAAAAAGAAAATATTCTTTGAAAAGGAGAACTTTTTTGAAACGATAAACATATTTGAAGACGCGATCACTTTTTAAATTTTGAACAGTTTATGGAATATGTACATTTTTTAAATCCCAAATATTTTTTCTGTAAATGATAACATTTTTCGAAAAACATGAACATTTTTTTTATAAATGAAGCGTTTATAAATTATGAAATTCTGAAAGCATAAACATTTTTTGAATATCGTGAACATAGTTTTAGAAAATAAAAATATAATTTTAAAAAACTATGTACATGTTTTGAATAATCTGAACAATTTTTGAAAATGCTAACATTTTTGGAAATATGAATATTTTTCATAAAACTTGAACATATTTTAAATATGGAAATAATGTTTGAAAGACAAAAAATAAATTGAACAAAGCAGAAAAAGAAAAAGAAAATAGAAAATAGGAAAAGGAAAATAAAAATTAAAGGAAAAGGAAAGCAAAAACGAATAAAAACAAAAAAATAAGCCAATAAAACGGTGGAGAAAAAAACCCAGAAAGTGAAATAAGTCAGTTTGATACATTTTAGAAGACTCCTAAAATTAACAAAAGCCAGAGATGGAGCCATCTCAAAACCTGTAACCCCACCTCTTTGTACGCTGCCTAATTGGGCCGACCATGTTGTTCTTCAAGTGTTGTTGGTGTGTGTGTTTCCTCTACATTTAGACACAAAGAGCGTCAAATAGAAAGCACGGCATGAGGACACGATCATTGGTTCACTATCCTAACTAGTGATTTTAGTTTTTCTTCTAAAAGGGAAAAATAGATCTCGGTGGATTTATGCGGAATCTTGAGTGAGGTCCAATTTCCACTCCAGGATATGCAAGAGGCGAAATGACTAAAAGAGTCTCAGGGGAGCTCCGACAAGGAGAGACGCATAGAGGAATCCACAATGTGTCGATCAATGGGGTGACCTATAGCTCGTACTATTTTTATTTTTCTAATAAAGCCAAATATTATTTCTACCTTCTAAATATTTTTTAAGAATAAGAATTAAATTGAACTAAATATTTGGAAAATATTGTATATAGAAAGTAAAAATGTCCATGTACCTACATGTAAACATTCAGTAGCTAATTGCCTATGCGTTGTAACGGGCCATAGTTCAACATCAATCATGTCTGACATATACCTTATAGGTACTGTACTATAAATTTTGGTAGTATTTAATTTGATTTGAGTATGGGTTGGGAAAGAAAATGAAAGTTTCGATTTAGTTGAGGTTTTGGTAAGATTTAATTTGATTTGGGTATGGATAGGGGAACATAGGGAAATTTTAGTTGAGATTCTGGTAAGATTGGATTCCATTTAAGTATGGGTAGGGGGCCACAAGGAAAGTTTTAATTTAGTTGATGTTTTGGTAAAATTTGATTTGATTGAGTTATAAAGGACATGGGAGGTGTGGCGTACATGAGGGGAAGAACCAAACGAAGGAGGGGCAGGGGTGGAGAGGAACTTACAACGACCAACCTCCTTCTAATAATAGAGATATACATGAATAAAGAATATTCATCTCATTTATAAAACAAATCATGGATATAAAAGAAAATAAATATGTATTTTAAAAGTTCACATATTTGAGAATTGTTGTTCATACATATTAGAGAAGGTATTCATATAATTTTGAAAAATATTCACATACTCCTCAAAATGGAAAATAGGACAGAACAAACAAACACGAGTAAACAAAAAAAAACCTAGAAAATAGAAGAAGCAACCAACGGATGGATAGTTAGGAGGGTGCTTGTACCCCAAGCCCACTATAGAGCAAAAAAAAAAATCCAGAAATTGCAATTATGAAGTATAAGATTGATGAATTCTTCACCCATGTACAAATTTTTGTGATGAAATGATATTCATGGAGGTTTGGAGAAAAAAGCGATGCTCCGAAAAGACTATTGTTGGAAGCATTCACCCCCGCTATGAGAGGTATATAGGAATTCATAAGTTTCGACATTCATTTACCCATTTTTCTTTCAGATTAGAACATTTGTTTGTTGAGTCCTGCTTCGATACACTCCCTCCACTAAACGCATAAAGGGCAATATAGACCTTTCACAAATCATATCCACTTTTGTATGTATACGTCGTATAGTAGCTCAACTCCTATTTGGACTAGGTTATAGGCTTTCTCCTGGGCTCGGCCCATTTACATTTTTATTCCTTTTTAGCTTCAAAAAATATTGGAACACTTGAGATTCAAACTCAGTACCAACAGGTTTATGCTCGACTACATCTACCAGCTCAGATAGGTAAGTTGTTGCGTATACTTCCACTTCTTTTTCTTCTTGTTGTCCACATTTCCGGTTTTGGTTCTGCATGGCTTTTGCAGGAGATATTTCTTTTGGTTTTTTCATGCACAGTTTTTGCTCTTTCCTTTTCCCCTTTTTCATGAACTTTACTTTGGGTTTGTGAACTTTTAGGAAAATCATGAAACATTTTTTCAAATCCGCAAACTATTTCCAAATTTATGAACATTTTCCAAACACTTGAACTTTTTTTGAAATTCATGATTTTTTTTAAAAAATTACTCATTTTTTCATATTCGTAAATGTTTCCGAAGTCATTATCTTTTAAAATTTTAAATCATAACAATATTCATATTTACAAACTTTTTTCGAACTTGTGAATGTTTTTCAAATTCATGATCTTTTTAAAATTTAACTCGTAAACAATTTTCAAATTCATGAACTGTATTTTAAACTTCTTAACTTTTTCAAATTCATGAACTGTTTTCAAAGCCAGCGGGCGAGCGAGCTTGCACAATATTCAGTTGTGCCCGCTGGCATGCGCTCGAGCGCCAGCTTCCTAACTAGCGCTTAAAGCGCTGACTAGGAACACCTCAAATAGATGACGCCATGCACAGACATTTGTTCAAAATTTCAAACAATGTTCGCTTTAAAAAAAGAAGAAATACAAATATTCACATTTAATAAAATTGTATAGAAATTTCAAAAAATGTTTCTATCTTTCAAATCCCCTCAGAATCTCGAAACACAAACATTTTTTTAAAAGAGCGAACAAAATTTTGAACTTCGTAAACATCATACGCTTAATCACTTCTTTGTGGTTCGGCAAAAAAAATTCTTCATGGTTGACCTGGGCGACAAGCTGACCATTGACCATTAACTTTGAAAAAAACAGTTCATCTCTCTGGAAAAGTTTATGGATTTGAAAAGATGTTCGCGGATTTGCAAAATGTACACAAATTGAAAATACAATGAATTGAGAAAAATTTCATGGATTTAGGAAAAAAAAGTTTAAGTATTTGAAAAAACTTCATCAATCTTGAAAAAAAGCAGTTTGTCGACTTAAAAAAATCATTCATTTTGAAAAAAATTCATCGATTTTGAAAAACAGGTTCGTTGATTTTGAAAAATGTTCATCCATTTCGAGAAGGTTCATCGATTTTAAAACAAAGTTCATCAATATTTTTTTCATGAATTTTAAAAAGGTTCATCAATTTTGAAGACATGTTCACAAATTTTAAAAATAATTCATTGATTTTTTTAAAAGCGACACTGAAAAAAGTTCACACATTGCAGAAGAAAAAGGAAAACATAAAAGGAACATAAAAAAGAAAATAAATCGAAAAACAAAAATATAAAATATAAAGACCAAACAAGACTGTTTGAAAAACAAGAAAGAAAGGAAAGAAAGAACAAAACTGTTTGAAAAAACGAGAAAAAGGCAACAAGAAAAAAGAAAACAGAAGAAGAAGAAAAGAATGAGATTGAGGTATGTTATCACGCTGCCTAACGGTGGCTGGTTGGTTGCCGGAGGGGGAGTGCGCCCGTTCTCTGTAGTGTATACGTAATTACGTATACGACGGGCAAAAAGTTTCTAAAATATGACCATCATGCCCGGGGGGGGGGGTCAGAGGTGTTGTTTCTGCGGGGAATCCACATTAGAACAATCATCGCATGTGGGACATTTTAGTCAACAGAATACATTAGAACACGAAATCAGAGGAGGAGATCCTAACTAACGCTCGCGTCGCTCTTCGGGGGGGCGGCACGAGCGAACCCTAGCCGCCGCCGCCCCGTCCCTCGCATCTGCGGCCCGCGGCCTGGCCGCTGCCGGAGGAGGCCAACGGGCGAAGCCCGCCTCGGAGGACGGCAACGGCAGGGCACTCTTCTCCTCGCGGTGGCACGTTGCCCTGGACGGCGTGGCCTGCTTGCGGCATGGCGGCGGAAGCCGGCGCGGTGGATCCGGCGGTGAACCTCTCATCAGCGCGGCGAGGAGGTTCTGCGTGGCTGACCGGGGTCGTGCGCGAGGGATTCAGGTCGTCTGGATCGATCTCGCGTTGGCGCCTTCGTCTTCAACCGGCGCGGTCAGGGCGGCGACCCTGGCGTGCGGCGGCGGCCGTTTCCCCCATGGCCGGTGGGTTGAGTCGTTGGCTTGCCTGGCCGGGTGTTGGGTGGCGGCGGTTGCTCCGGATCTGGCGTCCCGGCCAGATCCGTCGTGGTTCGGCTATGGCCAGCGGTGCCGCGTGATGGGGCCGGGGTGGGGCGGCCGGAGGTCCTCAACCGGCTTTCCGATGACACCATACGTCTACATGGCGAGGGTGTGCTCGGATCCAATCAGCGTCGAGATCGTGGTGGCGCTACTTCCGGTGAAAATCGCGCCGACTTCGGTCATGGCGGACGATGACGGCGTCTCCGACGCCCACTGTTGAGGCATCGTCGTTGCAAACTGCGTCAACATGATCGGGATGTTCCTGGGGAAACCCTAGATCTGGGTCTACCGGATCGAACGATGACAACGCCTTCGATGGCGTGCTCCCTCCTGAGGGCATCGTTTTGGAGCAGGAGCTGGCTGGAGGGGACGAGGAGGAGCGGGGTTTCATCTACCGCAAGGCCGACGACGGATCCCGGCGGCGTGGCACTGCGGAGTTTCAGCGCCGGGCGTGTGTGGATGGACTCGCGCAGGAGGACGCCACTGTCTGGCGTCGTGGTGGCGTCGATGGCAGCGAGACCTGGCACGGTAGATGCAACAATACAACTCTGAAGATGGATTGGTGGCAGGTGGCTGCGGCGGCCTCATACCCGGCAGGCGTCCTGGTTGAGGAGTGCGCCGGACTGGTGGGTGCCCCATACCCGGCAGGCGTCCTGATTGGAACCTCAGGTCTTAGATGTTAGGTTTGGCTGCGAGGTCTGTTTGGTATTAGGCCCAAAGTATCAGCATCCCTACATCAACTGAATAGGAGTAGCGACAGATGTTGCCTAGACAGTGGCTTTAATCTTACTGTTGTATGACTTTATAAGGTCTTATGTGAATAATTAATAAAGTGACTGCATGCATTGTTTAGATGCAGAGGCTGGGGGTCCTCCTCTATTTCTAAAAAAAGAGATCTGGTTAGTCACATAAATGGTAAACTGAAATTGTTACAGACTTCACACAACACTGGTAGAAATGGACCCCGTGACCAAACTCAGAAATCAGAAATTAAAGATCTATACAAATCGCTTCCGTTCTACTTTCAGCTGAAACATCTGAGAGCCACGGTCAGGTTCCTCACGAGCTCAGCCGCTGACGAAAAGCCCTCTTCGATCTGCACAAAACCGAACATGTCAATCTTCTGATCATGCATTGGAAGCTTATTTCTTGCAAGTTACAACCGCATTTGCGCAATGGAGAGAGGCCTTGCCTTGGCCGTGATGGTGATGTTGAGGCAGGAGTCGGTGAACGGGACGACGTTGGTGTTTATGATGGAGAGGCCCTGGTTCTCGAGCTCGGAGAGGACCATCACCAGCACCCCTCTCCTCTCCTTGAAGCAGATTTTCAGGAGCGCCGTGTTCCCCCGGATGATAGCCTCGACGGCCGGGCTCGAGTCCTCGGCCGCGTCCTCGGACCCGCTGGGTCCTGCTGCGTCGTTGTCGGCGGCGGATATGCGGCACTTGCTCTCGAAGACGGTGGTGGACTCCGACGACCTCCGCGAGCCTTGCTCCTCCAGGGCCCTCACCTTGTCCTCCAGCTGCTTCACGTAGTCGATGGTGCTCCCCAGCAGAGAGATCTTGTCTGTCTGAAAACAATGGCGAAGGGTAACTAATTAAGCTCGCTACGGGCAGTTGGTCACCACATGAATGCAGCCACGTTGTCTTATCACGCACCTTCTTGAGGCCGGGGACGATGGTGGCCAAGGACACGAACTGCTGCTGCAGCTTCTCCCGCCGCTTGCGCTCGGCGATGACGTGCTCCTGCGCGTTCGCCGGCGCCCTGCTCCGCCTCTCCGGCGCCTGCAGCTGCATCGTCCCTTCGACGCCGTCGTGCTGCCAGGCGCCTCCGGAGAAGTTGAGGGTGCCAGCCTGGCCAGCGCCGAAGGAGAGGAAGTTGGACGATGGCGGCGGCGGCGACGGCTGCCCCAGCTCGTTCTTCACCGTCGCCAATCCGAACGGCAGGTTCGGCAACGACGACGAGCCACCAAAGCTCGGGAGATCGGAGCTGCGAGATGGATGGAACGACGGGGTCGCCATCGGCGACGTGGTGTAGTACTGCTCCTGATGGCCAGGCAGCGGTGGCTCCGCGAACTGCTGCTCCATGCCGGGCACGGTGACGGGATCCCCTTCTTGCTGGTACATGTACGCCAGCTCCTCCTGTTCCTGAAACCAGCCATTGCAAGAAGAGCTTATACCACCTTAAATTCACAGCATGTTAACTTTCCGATGCCACAGGTAATTAGGACCAAATGCGCTTACCGTCTGCGTCAGCCATTGATTTGGTTGCTCCATTACTGGCCACCTGCCCACAGAAGAAGAGCTTGACAGTTAAACATACGCTCACAAGCGCAGAGGAGAACCAAGCTTATAGAGAAGTAGAATTTGTGGTGAAGACATGCCTCAAACCTCTGTTCTCTTCCCGGCCGGCTCTTCTTTCTTGACTTGCTGTCGTGTGTACAAGCAGAAGAAACAGGCATATATAGTGGTGTGAACTTCCGGCTGGTGCTGTTGAGAAGAAGGCGTTCACGTGCTCCATGCACTCGCAGATAAGGTCAAGGTACTTGCACGTTTGGTCCGCTCCACCGTACGCGTTAGTGTTGACATCACAGCTCCGATCTCTCAAGATCCTAATTCCACTCGGAGGATTTGTTATCTGAAACTGGTTTGTAAACAAGACCTGTCTGAAGATTCAGTAGGTTCGCTGACAGTGACACTTGGATTGAAAGTGTGCATGGATGCTTGACCGACGAGGTCATCAATTTTCAGTAGGTTCACTAGAAAGTACTCCCTCTAAACGCTCTTATATTTCTTTACGGAGGGAGTACACGACAACTGCAAATAAGTTGAGCAATTGTTACATTGATGGATGGATCGGCAGTTCTACTGAATCAGTACGCGCGCGAGTGTGTTTGTTTGTGGAATGATCGGTTGATTTGATTTGTTGTTGGAGTGATCGGGACAGTTTTGTGAAGGGTGTGCAGAGTAGGTTGAAGTGACGCCGACATTTCTGGAGGGACCTGACTTGTTCCGATGGCGTTGGAGGGCAAGCACAGTTTATGAAACTCCACCAGTGTGCATAATAATAATATACTGTAATATAACAATGCCATATCATTTTGTTAATTGGTTAGGAGATCCACGCGATAATGGCGCGGCCTTTTTTATGCTGAATCTGCAAGCTTTTTAGATTACAGGAGCAAATCCCAAGAAAGTTGCTTCAAATCAAAGCGCAAATAGTAGAAGACAACTGTTCCGGACCAACTGGCTGGAAAGTCCAAGCCTGAAGAAGGCGCGAGAAGAGGACAGATGACTCATTTGTTCTGCCGTCTTGATCCTATCAACGAGGTTAGGGCGTTAAGCCACTAGATTACATATATGCTAGCATGTTGTTTGCTTGCGCAACTTGGAGTATTTGGTCTGATCCACATGCAAAAGCCAGCAAATCTGACCCAGGTGCCGTCTCAGGTGAGGCAAAAAAATTGATGTTGGACAGTGGGTACCTAACCATCTAAATGTAAAATGTTTCACCTGCATGCTTGCATTTTGGAGTTTTGGTAAATGTCACCAGGAATTGTGTATTTTTCATTCAGGTGTCATTCTGATTCTGACTGCTATAGGGTAGGATGCATCATCTTCATGTTCAAACCAATCTTCTTGAAGCTAAAATCATGTGGATGTGGTAACCAGGAATCACCATCATGTTCGTAATATATACTCCCTCCATTTACAAATATAAGATGTTTCAATATGGACTACAAATGGACTGAAATGAGTGAACAAACACACTAAAATGTGTCTATATACACCCGTTTCAGAAAAAAAGTTAAAACATTTTATATTTGTGAACGGAGGGAGTGGTATATAATTCGATATTAAACATCCTGCAATACTATTTAAAAAAGAAACAACAAGCTTAAGCTTTGGTGTCGCCTTTCGGCTGGCTAACATTGCTGCCAGGAGCAACTTGGCTGCATGACATTATGATGCAATTTGCTTGCCTAGATTTAGTGGCTTCTTGTAATTCTAAATTGCTCATCTCCCAAAACCACATGGCTCAATCATTAATTAGGCATGCAGTTGACTACATTTATAGACTAACATGGCCAACTTGATCAACAGTAGCACAACATAAAACTCTAGTCTGTACTACTCCATCGTTTTTCATGGCGTTTTTAGCAGGTCCAGTGCACCACTGGATTGCCAGCATCAACAAGTTACTCCACTGGGCAACTTGGATTAGCTACACAAACTACAACCACATGCAAATGCCATGATTAAGGACCATTTCGGCTTAACTTACCTAAACAACCGGTTAGCAAACTTTGAGGAGGTATTCGTGCTTGAGTACTCATGCGTGCGTCAACTTGTGCTATAGGACCATCTTGTTGGCACATTGCATTCGGATCGTATCTGAATATTTTTGTCAAATGTACAACTAAACCAAATGGCTCCAATGGAAGTAAACAATCGAGAAGACTGGTCTTTAGAGTTGTCAGGATATCATAATTGAATCTTGGAAGACGATACTGTTATCACAGATATATAAAAGTAAGACTTGTGGGTTTACAATTAGTTTTACTCACTGGCGAAGGAATCAACACGGACTTTCCTTGCAAGTTGTTCCAGTGGAACTTTTTCTATCATCAACATGGCAACATGATCTGGTAAAATAAGATGTTGTATCAAGAGGAAGTCCCAATTTACTCTTGGTACATGCATTAAACCTAAGGAACAGACATTTGTTAGAAAAAATGTTCATCCATTTATTAATAATAAAAACAACAAAGTAAAGTGCAAAAAAATATATAATAGAAAAAGGCCGAAGGATATGCTTGTTTCATGCTTTTTGAGGTGCCCTCCAAACCTTTACAAATTTTGGGGAAAATCACAAATTAATTTCTCACTGAACACTCCTACCTCGTAGGATTCTCCAACCCCCAAGAGTAAGACGATCGAAGGGAAAACTTGGAACTTGCTCAAAATCATGAATCTGGTTGGTCAAAAGAGGGAGGAGTAGATCTATGCATGGGTGGAATCCTCACTCAAATCTCTCATGAATCCCTCAAGAAACCAAATATTTAGGGTTGAAGAAGTGTATGTAATGACCAACCATTCCAGGTTATGGTTTCCGTGTGTTCTATGCCATCACATGGACCGAATCGCCAGCATACACGGTACATATGTGACACCAACCGCAAATCATCATTTCATTACATCACATGATCCAGAATGTAAATGAATCTTACAAACATCTAGCCAGAGGCTAGTCAAATAAATAGTCTTACAATCACAGTGAGTTTATAATGGCGGAAACGAAAGCCAATCCTAAGATAATAGTTCTTGATAAGGCTCCATCAACACCACGGGGAAACATGTCGAGTGGAGGCACGAGACCTTGCGTAGGACCAGTCTTCATAAAACATACCCGCAACGTGCAGCCACCGGGTCAATACATTGAATGTACTAGCAAGATCCACACTTGTATAACAAGCCTATCTCACCTACATGCATCTCTGGGATAAGTGACGTTAAAAGTTCTTCGCATAAAGCAATAGGTTTTATCCTAACTTTGTATATAGGTGGATCTACTCTATACATAGGACATACTACATCTCACAACGATCCGTAGTAATACCTGGGCCCACTGCATGAAGGAAATATGCCCTAGAGGCAATAATAAAGTTGTTATTTTATATTTCCTTATTCATGATAAAGGTTTATTATTCATGATAGAATTGTATTGATCGGAAACTTAAATACATGTGTGAATACATAAACAAATACCGTGTCCCTAATAAGCCTCTACTAGACTAGCTCGTTGATCAAAGATGGTTAAGGTTTCCTAACCATATACATGTGTTGTCATTTGATAACGGGATCACATCATTAGGAGAATGATGTGATGGACAAGACCCATCTGTTAGCTTAGCATAATGATCGTTCAGTTTTATTGCTATTGCTTTCTTCATGTCAAATACATATTCCTTCGACTATGAGATTATGCAACTCCCGGATACCGGAGGAATGCCTTTTGTGCTATCAAACGTCACAACGTAACTGGGTGATCATAAAGATGCTCTACAGGTATCTCCGAAGGTGTTTGTTGAGTTGGCATAGATCGAGATTAGGATTTGTCACTCTAAGTATCAGAGAGGTATCTCTGGGCCCTCTCGGTAATACACATCATAAGCTTGCAAGCAAACGACTAAGGAGTTAGTCACGAGGTGGTGTATTACGGAACGAGTAAAGATACTTGCCAGTAATGAGATTGAACTAGGTATGAAGATACCGAGGATCGAATCTCGGGCAAGTAACATACCGATGGACAAAGGGAATTACGTATGTTGTCATAACGGTTCGACCGATAAAGATCTTTGTAGAATATGTAGGAGCCAATATGGGCATCCAGGTTCTGCTATTGGTTATTGACCGGAGAGGTGTCTTGGTCATGTCTACATAGTTCTCGAACCCATAGGGTCCGCACGCTTAACGTTCGATGACGATATAGTATTATATGACTTATGTGATTTGGTGACCGAATGTTGTTCGGAGTCTCGGATGAGATCACGAACATGAAGAGGAGTCTCTAAATGGTCGAGAGGTAAAGATTGATATATAGGACGATGGTATTCGGACACCGAAAGTGTTTCGGGGAGTACCGGGTACTTATCGGGTCACCGGAAGGGGTTCCGAGCACCCCCGGCAAAAGATATGGGCCTTATGGGCCAAGAGGGGAATCGCACCAGCCACAAGGGGCTGGTGCGCCCCCCATATGGGCCGGCCTAATGAGGAGAAGGACAGGGGAGAAGGGAAAGGAAAGTGTGGATTAGGATTCCCACTTCCTTCACTCTGCCCCTCTCTTTCCTTCCCCCTCGGTTATATATGGCAGGGGGTGGGGGTGCGGCTTGGGAGGGACTCCAAGTAGGATTCCTCCTACTTGGACGCCTCCTATGGCTGCTCCTCCCTCCCTCCCACCTATATATATGTGGGAAGGGGGCGCCTAGCACAGACCAGACTATTGCATAGCCCTGTGCGGCGCACCCCTCCACCGTTCACCCCCGGTCATATTTTCGTAGTGCTTAGGCGAAGCCCTGCGAAGATCACTTCACCATCACCGTCACCACAACGTCGTGCTGGCGGAACTCATCTACTACCTCGATGTCTTGCTGGATCAAGAAGGCGAGGGACGTCACCGAGCTGAACGTGTGCAGAACGCAGAGGTGTCGTGCGTTCGGTACTTGATCGGTTGAAGCGCGAAGAAGTTCGACTACATCCGCGTTGTGATACGCTTCCGCTTACGGTCTACGAGGGTACGTAGACACACTCTCCCCCTCGTTGCTATGCATCTGCATGGATAGATCATTGCGTGTGCATATTTTTTTTCCATGCAACAATTCCCAACAGTGGCATCAGAGCCAGGTCTATGCGTAGATGATATGCACGAGTAGAACACAAAGAGTTGCGGGCGGTGATATTCATACTGCTTACCACTAACGTCTTATTTTGATTCAGCGGTATTGTGGGATGAACCGGCCGGATCAACCTTACATGTCCACGCACATGAGACCGGTTCCACCGACAGACATGCAACTAGTTTTGCATAAAGGTGGCAGGCGGGTGTCTATTTCTCCTACTTTAGTTGAATCGAATTTGACTACGGCCGGTCCTTGAAGAAGGTTAAAACAACAAACTTGATGAAACACCGTTGTGGTTTTTGCGTAGGTAAGAACGGTTCTTGCTAGAAGCCCATAGCAGCCACGTAAAACTTGCAACAATAAAGTAGAGGACGTCTAACTTGTTTTTGCAGAGCATGTTGTGATGTGATATGGTCAAGACATGATGTGATATACGTTATTGTATGAGATGATCATGTTTTGTAAGTTATCGGCAACCGGCAGGAGCCTTATGGTTGTCTCTTTATTGTATGAAATGCAAACGCCATGTAATTGCTTTACTTTATCGCTATGTGTTAGCAATAGTTGTAGAAGTAATAGTTGACGAGACGACCACGACACAACGATGGAGATCAAGGTGTCGAGCCGGTGAAGATGGAGGTCATGACGATGCTTTGGAAGATCAAAAGCACAAGATGATGATGGCCATATCATGTCACATATTTTGATTGCATGTGATGTTTATATTATATGCATCTTATTTTGCTTAGAACGCTGGTAGCATTATAAGATGATTCCTTCACTAAATTTCAAGGTAAAAGTGTTCTCCCTGAGTATGCACCGTTGCTACAGTTCGTCATTTCGAGACACCATGTGATGATCGGGTGTGATAGACTCTACGTTCACATACAACGGGTGTAAGACAGTTTTACACATGCAGAATACTTGGGTTAAACTTGACGAGCCTAGCATGTACAGACATGGCCTTGGAACACTGGAGACCAAAAGGTCGAACGTGAGTCATATAGTAGATATGATCAACATAGAGATGTTCACCATTGATGACTACCCCATCTCACATGATGATCGGACATGGGTTAGTTGATTTGGATCATGTATCACTTCGACAACTTGAGGGATGTTGATTTAAGCGGGAGTTCATTAGTAATTTGATTAATTAAACTTAATTTATCATGAAGTTAGTCCTGATAGTATTTGCAAATCTATGTTGTAGATCAATAGCTCGCGATATAGCTCCCTTATTTTGATATGTTCCTAGAGAAAAATAAGTTGAAAGATGATAGTAGCAATGATGCGGACTGGGTCCGTGATCTAAGGATTATCCTCATTGCTGCACAGAAGAATTATGTCCTTGATGCACCGCTAGGTGACAAACCTGTTGCAGGAGCAAATGCAGACGTCATGAACGTTTTGCAAGCTCGATATGATGACTACTTGATAGTTTGGTGCGCCATGCTTTATGGCTTAGAACCGGGACTTCAAAAACATTTTGAATGCCAGAGAGCATATGAGATGTTCCAAGAGCTGAAAATTGGTATTTTAGATTCATGCCCGTGTCGAGAGGTATGAGACCTCTGACAAGTACTTTGCCTACAAGATGGAGGAGAATAGCTCAGCCAGTGAGCATGTACTCAGAATGTCTGGGTATTACAATCGCTTGAATCAAGTGGGAGTTAATCTTCCAGATAAGATAGTGATTGACAGAGTTCTCTAGTCACTATCACCAAGCTACTAGAACTTTGTGATGACCTATAATATGCAAGGGATGAAAAACCCGATTCCCAAGCTCTTCGCGATGCTGAAATCGACGAAGGTAGAAATCAAGAAAGAGCATCAAGTGTTGATGGTTAACAAGTCCACTAGTTTCAAGAAAAAGGGCGAGGGAAAGAAAGGGAACTTCAAGAAGAATGGGAAGCAAGTTGCCACTCTCGTGAAGAAGCCCAAAGCTGGATCCAAGCCTGAAACTGAGTGCTTCTACTGTGAAGGAAATGGTCACTGAAACTGCTCCAAATACTTGGCGGATAAGAAGGATGGAAAAGTGAACAAAGGTATATTTGATATACATGTTATTGATGTGTATTTTACTAGTGTTCATAGTAACCCCTAGGTATTTGATACCGGTTCAGTTGCTAAGATTAGTAACTTGAAACAGGAGTTGCAGAGACTAGTTAAAAGCGAGGTGACAATGTGTGTTGGAAATGATTCCAAGGTTGATATGATCACCATCGCACACTCCCTCTACTTTCGGGATTAGTGTTGAATATAAATAAATGTTATTTGGTGTTTGCTTTGAGCATTAATATGATTAGATCATGTTTATTGCAATACGTTTATTCATTTAAGTCAGAGAATAATTGTTGTTCTATTTACATGAATAAAACCTTCTATGGTCATACACCCAATGTGAATGGTTTATTGAATCTCAATCTAGTAATACACATATTAATAATATTGATGCCAAAAATGCAAAGTTGATAATGATAGTGCAACATATTTGTGGCACTGCCGTTTAGGTCATATTGGTATAAAGCACATGAAGAAACTCCATGCAGATGGACTTTTGGAATCACTTGATTATGAATCATTTGATAGTTGAGAACCATGCCTCATGGGCAAGATGACTAAAACTCTGTTCTCCGGAACAATGGAGCGAGCCAATGACTTATTGGAAATAATACATACCGATGTATGCGGTCCGATGAGTGTTGAGGCACGCGGTGGGTATCGTTATTTTCTGACCTTCACAGATGATTTGAGTAGATATGGGTATATTTACTTAATGAAACACATGTCTAAAACATTTGAAAAGTTCAAAGAATTTCAGAGTGAAGTGGAGAATCATCGTAACAAGAAAATAAAGTTTCTACGATCTGATCACAGAGGCGAATATTTGAGTTACGAGTTTGGCCTTCATTTAAAACAATGTGGAATTGTCTCACAACTCACGCCACCTGGACCACCACAGTGTAATGGTGTGTCCGAACGTCGTAACCGTACTTTATTGGATATGGTGCGTTCTATGATGTCTCTTACCGATTTACCACTATCGTTTTGGGGTTATGCATTAGACACAGCCACATTCACGTTAAACAGGTCACGGTCTAAATCCGTTGAGATGACACCGTATGAATTGTGCTTTGGCAAGAAACCTAAGCTGTCATTTCTTAATGTTTGGGTTTGCGACACTTATGTCAAAAGGCTTCAGCCTGATAAGCTCGAACCCAAATTGGAGAAGTGCCCTAAGGAAACAATTGGGTACACCTTCTACCACAGATCCGAAGGCAAAATATTTATTGCCAAGAATGGAACCTTTCTAGAGAAGGAGTTTCTCTCGAAAGAAGTGAGTGGGAGGAAAGTAGAACTTGATGAGGTAATCGTACCTTCTATCGAATAGGAAAGTAGCACATCAGAGAAATCCGTTCCCGTGATGCCTACACCAACTAGAGAGGAACCTAATGATGATGATCATGGAACTTCAGATCAAGTTACTACTAGACCTCGTAGGTCGAACAGAGCACGTTCCGCACCAGAGTGGTACGTTAATCCTGTCCTGGAAGTCATGTTATTAGACCATGGTGGACCTACGAACTATGAAGAAGCTATGATGAGCCCAGATTCCGATAAATGTCTTGAGGCCATGAAATCTGAGATAGGATCCATGTATGAGAACGAAGTGTGGGCTTTGGTGGACTTGCCCGATGATCGGCAAGCCATTGAGAATAAACGGATCTTCAAGAAGAAGACAGACGATGATGGTAATGTCACCATCTACAAAGCTTGACTTGTCGCAAAAGGTTTTCGACAAGTTCAAGAGGTTGACTACGATGAGACCTTCTCACCTGTAGCGATGCTTAAGTCAGTCCGAATCATGTTAGCAATTGCCGCATTTTATAACTATGAAATCTGGCAAATGGACGTCAAAAACTGCATTCCTTAATGGATATTAAAGAAGATTTGTATATGATGCAACCAGAAGGTTTTGTTGATCCTAAAGGTGCTAACAAAGTGTGCAAGCTCCAGCGATCCATCTATGGACTGGTGCAAGCATCTCGGAGTTAGAATATATGCTTTGATGAGGTGATCAAAGCATATGGTTTTATACAGACTTATGGTGAAGTCTATATTTACAAGAAAGTGAGTGGAAGCTCTGTAGCATTTCTGATATTATATATGGATGACATATTATTGATTGGAAATGATATAGAATTTCTGAATAGCATAAAAAGGATACTTGAATAAGAATTTTTCAATGAAAGACCTCGGTGAAGCTACTTATATATTGGGCATCAAGATCTATAGGGATAGATCGAGACGCTTAATAGGACTTTCACAAAGCACATACCTTGAAAAGATTTTGAAGAAGTTCAAAATTGATCAGTCAAAGAAAGGGTTCTTGCCTGTGTTGCAATGTGTGGAGTTGAGTAAGACTCGATACCCGACCACGGCAAAAGATAGAGAGAGAATGAAAGTCATTCCCTATGCCTCAGCCACAGGTTCTATAAAGTATGCCATGCTGTGTACCAAACCTGTTGTGTACCTTGCCATGAGTTTGGCAAGGGGGTACAATAGTGATCCAGGAGTAGATCACTGGACAACGGTCAAAATTATCCTTAGTTAGCTAAGAGGACTAAGGAGATATTTCTCGATTATGGAGGTAATAAAGAGTTCATCGTAAAGGGTTACATTGATGCAAGCTTTGACGCCGATTCAAATGACTCTGAGTCTCAATCTAGATACATATTAAAAGTGGGAGCAATTAGCTAGAGTAGCTCCATGCAGAGCATTGTAGGCATAGAAATTTGCAAAATACATACGGATCTAAATCTGACAGACCTGTTGCCTAAACTTCTCTCACAAGCAAAACATGATCATACGTTAGTACTCTTTGGGTGTTAATCACATGGCGATGTGAACTAGATTACTGACTCTAGTATACTCTTTGGGTGTTGGTCACATGGCGATGTGAACTATGGGTGTTAATCACATGGTGATGTGAACTAGATTATTGACTCTAGTGCAAGTGGGAGACTGAAGGAAATATGCCCTAGAGGCAATAATAAAGTTGTTATTTTATATTTCCTTATTCATGATAAAGGTCTATTAATCATGATAGAATTGTATTGATCGGAAACTTAAATACATGTGTGAATACATAAACAAATACCGTGTCCCTGGTAAGCCTCTACTAGACTAGCTCGTTGATCAAAGATGGTAAGGTTTCCTAACCATATACATGTGTTGTCATTTGATAACAGGATCACATCATTAGGAGAATGATGTGATGGACAAGACCCATCTGTTAGCTTAGCATAATGATCGTTCAGTTTTATTGCTACTGCTTTCTTCATGTCAAATACATATTCCTTCGACTATGAGATTATGCAACTCCCGGATACCGTAACTGGGTGATCATAAAGATGCTCTACAGGTATCTCCGAAGGTGTTTGTTAAGTTGGTATAGATCGAGATTAGGATTTGTCACTCCGAGTATCGGAGAGGTATCTCTGGGCCCTCTCGGTAATACACATCATAAGCTTGCAAGAAAACGACTAAGGATTTAGTCACGAGGTGATGTATTACGGAACAAGTAAAGAGACTTGCCGGTAATGAGATTGAACTAGGTATGAAGATAACCGACGATCGAATCTCGGGCAAGTAACATATCGATGGACAAAGGGAATTACGTATGTTGTCATAACGGTTCGACCGATAAAGATCTTCATAGAATATGTAGGAGCCAATATGGGCATCCAGGTTCCGCTATTGGTTATTGACCGGAGAGGTGTCTCGGTCATGTTTACATAGTTCTCGAACCCGTAGGGTCCGCACGCTTAACGTTCGATGATGATATAGTATTATATGAGTTATGTGATTTGCTGACCGAATGTTGTTCGGAGTCTCGGATGAGATCACGGACATGACGAGGAGTCTCGAAATGGCCGAGAGGTAAAGGTTGATATATAGGACGATGGTATTCGGACACCGGAAGTGTTTCGGGGGGTACCGGGTACTTATCGGTCACCGGAAGGGGTTCCGCGCACTCCCGGCAAAAGATATGGCCCTTATGGGCCAAGAGGGGAAACGCACCAGCCACAAGGGGCTGGTGCCCCCCCATATGGGCCGACCTAATGAGGAGAAGGAAAGGGGAGAAGGGAAAGGAAAGTGTGGATTAGGATTTCCTCTGGCCCCCTCTTTCCTCCCCCCTCGGTTTATATGGCAGGGGGTGGGGGCGCGGCTTGGGAGGGACACCAATCCTACTTGGGCGCCTCATATGGCTGCTCCTCCGTCCCTCCCACCTATATATATGTGGGAAGGGGGCGCCTAGCACAGACCAGACTATTGCATAGCCGTGTGCGGCGCCCCCTCCACCACTTACACCCCCGATCATATTTTCGTACTGCTTAGGCGAAGCCTTGCGGAGATCACTTCACCATCACCGTCACCACGCCGTCGTGCTGACAGAACTCATCTACTACCTCGACGTCTTGCTGGATCAAGAAGGCGAGGGACGTCACCGAGCTGAACGTGTGCATAACACGGATGTGTCGTGCGTTCGGTACTTGATCGGTTAAAGCGCGAAGAAGTTCGACTACATCAACCGCGTTGTGAAATGCTTCCGCTTACGGTCTACGAGGGTACATAGACACACTCTGCCCCTCATTGCTATGCATCTTCATGGCAGTGGCGGCGACAGGTGTATGCCTGTGTATGCACGGGAATACCCAAGATTTGGACGGAAAAAAATTATATACATGTCAGCGGTCAGCCCAAAGCAAACGCAGCCCACGAAATCTCTGGTTCGCTCCAGTTCGCACCGACGCCTCCAGCCCTCCGCTCGACCACGCTGCACTTGACGTCTCGACCCCTCCTCGCACCGTTCCCGCACGTAGCGCTGCCGCCCGCCGGAGGTAGATGTCAACTAGCGGCGGCGCCCCGCCCCCCTCGCTGGCGGCGCCCACCCCCACGCCCGCCCCTCCTCTTTGGCTCGGACGAAGCAGCAGCCGAGCAGGGACGGGCGACCCTGGCAGCGGCGCCCCGCCACCCGCGCCGGCGGCGCCTGCCCCCCCCGTCCGCCCCTCCTGTTCGGCTCGGAGGGAGCAGCAGCAGTCGAGCAGGGACGGGCAACCCTAACGGCGGCGCCCCGCCCCTCGCGGCACAGAAACAAAAGGTGCGACGACCTCTGCCCTCGCGGCCTCGCCCCCAATTTAGGAATTTCTTGATTTTCTTAAATTACTAGATGGAGGCAGTTGATCTATTTAACAGATGCAAGTATCTAAATTTATGTTCCCCTTGTTTGGCCAAACGTAGATGAAGATGAAGAGGAGTGGAATTGTTGGCAGTAGCATATTTGCAATGTGGGAAAAGGCTTCAAAGGCAAGGAAAATAGATGAAGTATCCACACCGAATCAGACCGTAGCTGCATCTAGTACTTGTACTTCTCCTGTTCATTTGGAGAGCAATTTGCAGTTGGTGTTATGGCAAGAACCGGAGAGTAGAGGAGAAACCTCAACACCTCATGTAGAAGATGATGAATTTATTGATGAAGATGATGAACCGATGCAAGTTGATTTGGAGGCACTCGAACATGATCCTGGAAAGCGGATTCCCATCTCAGTGTATGCTGTCAATGACCAAGATAGAGTAAGAAGGAGATATATTGAGATGGGGTCATGTCAACCAAAGAATTATAAGTTCAACATTACAAATAAAAGTGGAAAAGAGCGTCGCTTTTGCCGTGATTGGTTTAAAGAATTTCCATGGATTGAGGATAGTGTGGAAAAACATAGAGCTTTCTGCTTCGTTTGCTATTTGTTCAAGGATAAAACAAGATGTCCCGGTGGAGATGCTTTTGTGAAGAAGGGATTTAATAACTGGAACATGAAGTCGAGATTGAAGAAACATGAAGGTGAGGTTAGTAGTGCTCATGCTGAAGCTCAAGAGAAGTATGATAGGTTCACTACACCACAAACATCAATTCAGGAGTCTATTGCTTCAAACACTTCACAATACAAGGCTTTGTATAAACAGCGTTTGACATGGACACTCAAGTGTGTGATATTTCTGTTGCGCCAAGGCTTGGCATTTAGAGGACATGATGAAAGTGAAGACTCACTAAATAAAGGAAATTTCCTTGAGCTTCTAAATTGGCTAGTAGGTAATTTTGAAGAGGTTGACAGGGTTGTTCTCAAGAATGCTCCACGGAACTGCAAGATGACTCACCATGATATACAACAAGAGGTGATAAAATGTTGTGCACAAGAGACTACAAAACTAGTCATTGAAGAACTTGATGGTGGTCATTTTGCAATACCTGCAGATGAGTCTAGTGATGTGTATCAGAATGAACAGTTGGCTGTTTGCTTGCGTTATGTTGATAAGAAAGGAAGGGCGGTTGTAAGATTTCTTGGTCTTGCTCATGTTGAAGATACTACCTCTTTGACACTAAAAGCTGCAATTCAGAAAATGCTTATGGAATACAATTTGACCTTTGCAATGGTTCGTGGGCGAGGATATGATGGAGCTAGTAATATGAGAGGTAATGTTAATGGCTTGAAGAAACTGATTATGGATGAGTCCCCTTCTGCCTACTATGTTCATTGTTTTGCCCATCAACTACAGTTAACTCTTGTTGCCGTTGCTAAGGAGAGTGGTGATTGTACTTGGTTCTTTCAACAACTTGCACACTTGTTAAATGCTCTTGGCATGTCTTGTAAAAATATGAGAATGCTTCGGATAGCTCAGGCTGAAGAACTCATTGATGCATTGGAATTGGAAGAAGTAGAAACAGGGAGTGGGCTGAATCAGGAAATGGGTTTGGGAAGGCCATGTGATACACGTTGGGGCTCTCACTTCAAAACTGTGAACCATGTCATCTCTATGTATGGTGCACTACGACGAGTCCTTCGCAAGATTGGAGACGAGTACCATGGTGCGGAGGCACAAGCGGCTCTATCCATAGAGACAATATTTCGATCATTTGAGTTTGTTTTCATGGCACACTTGATGCAAGAAATATTTGGATACACAGATGAGTTGTGTAGAGCTTTGCAAAAGCAACACGAAGATATTGTTCATGCTATTGAGCTTGTTGCTGACACAAAGTATTACTTGGAGGCTTTGAGGACCGATGCTGGATGGTATGATTTTCTCACAAAGGTCACATCTTTTTGTACGAAGCATAAGATCAAAGTTGTTGATACGGAGGGTCCTTACTTTCCCGTTGGCCGGCCTAGAAGGGGTTTATGTAATGGTCCGACCAATTACCACCGCTTCAAGGTTGATATGTTTGTGGGTGTCATTGATAGGCAAATCAGTGAGCTGAATGGCAGATTTGATGAGGTAAACACGGAGCTACTTTCTTGCATGGCAGCATTTTGTCCACTTCATCTATTTGCTGCTTATGACCAAGAGAAATTAGTTAGGCTTGCTACAAAGTTTTATGCTTCTGATTTTACAAGGGATGAACTGGAAAGACTTCCATGGCAACTAAACATGTATGTTACTAATGTGCGTAGAGATGAAAGGTTTCAAAACCTGAAAAATCTGTGTCAGCTTTCAGTTATGCTTGTTGAGACAAGCAAGCATGAACAATATCATATTGTTTACAAGCTTCTTAAGTTGGTATTGATTCTGCCAGTAGCTACTGCTAGTGTTGAAAGGGTATTCTCTTCAATGAGCTATGTGAAGAATAAGCTAAGGAACAAAATGAGTGATGATTATTTGAACAATTGTTTGGTTACATTCGTTGAGAGAGAATTTTTCAATCAAGTGAAGGATGAAGATGTCGTCAATCTGTTCCAAAAAGGAGACCGCAAAGTTATATTGTAAGAAGGATATCATCACTTTATATCAATCAAAAGGTACTTATGTATTCATGTCGTTACGGTCTGATACATTGAAATATTGCTATTGCCGGTATGCTAGTGTTGTTTTGTTCATATATTGCTATTGTTGTGTTGTTTGGTTCATATACTACATTTCGAGCAAAAACAAATTTTGGATGAATACCCAACCTTCATTTCCTGGCGCCGCCACTGCTTCATGGATAGATCATTGCGTGCGCGTATAATTTTTTTTGTTTTCCATGCAACGATTCCCAACACTACATCACATACAATCCTAGACCATCGCCAACGGGTTAACCGATAGCCTCACACCATCATTGACACCAAGTGGTGGCCTATACCCAATTTTCAACCCATCAAATTTTAGTTTAAGAAAAGGTGATGAGATCGTCCACACGGTTCATGGTCATGTTGCGCAAGTTGTCCATAATCGAGGACGCTGCTAATCATGATCGGTTTTTAACACTCTACAAAGGTTTGGGTACTTTACATGTGAGACCTGATCACACCCTTCAGCTACTAAACTCAACTTGTGAAGTAACCAGGTAGACCAAGACGAGACTTTTGGGAAGTGGTGGCCCGTATCCGAAGGTAGACCCAGTGCAACCAACACACCTGCATCTATTGGTCTACTGGACCAGGCTCGTACATCTTACTTGGTCAGATGAAGCTCATAGTGTCTCACGGTTACACATAGAAGCTACTCAAGTTGGAACCCACAATTCCTTTGATACATGGGTGGCAGTCCATAGCAAATACACAATCACTGACCCAATAAATGCTAATCCACCCAGATCGATTCATCAATTAAGTTGTTAATATAGCCATCCATATACTTTGTAACCTGTCAACTAGTGTAGTTACAACCCCATTATAATATAGCAATTAAGCATCACTACACGAGGGTTACAAGGAAATGGGTAATGGATCCTCAGTTTTTGCTACTGGGTGTCGTGCAATAGCATAGCATAAGCTTAAACTCACACTCCAATCATGGCATACTATAACGCATAGTAAAATACCGGGATTCATGATCAAAGTGAAACTTGCCTTAGCTGTTGTTGTCACTATGCACTCCTCCCTCTCCTCCCAGTCTGAACGTTGCCAACAAACATATACATCATACATAAGACAATATTCATGCAAAAGGAATACTTACATGAATTGTAAATAAGAGGCGAGCACACACATGCAAGGTGTATTTGGTTTAGTTCATGAATTGAAAAGAACTCGCGAATTGAAAAAAAAAACACGGTTTTGAAAAAAGAAATCGAGGATTTGAGAAAGTTCACAAAATTGGAAAAACTTTCTGAATTTGAGAAACATCCACAAATTTGGGGATTTGGAAATGTTCACGAAATTGAAAAATTCTCATGAATTCTAAAACTGTTTGTGATTTTTTAAAACTTTACGAATTTGAAAACAAAAGTACATGAAAAAATTAAATGAAAAAGGAAAAAATGAAGGAAGTGAAAAAGGAAAATGAAAAAGAAAGAAGAAAATAAAAAGAAGAACTGAAAGAAAATAAATATCGCTCGTCTCAGTTTGCTTGGTGGCTCGTTGGTTCGATTATCTTTCTTTAGAGCTCTATCGCTCAGTTGCACAAGCTAGTAAAAAGACCAACACGCTATTTGTCCAGTAAAAAAGACTTCTGTTTTGCATAGCTAAAAAAACTTAACAAATTTCAAAAAGTATTCATGAACACAAAATAAATCATGAATTTGTAGAGAAATGTTTGTGAGTAAGAAAAACTATTTGTGAATCCAAAATTTATTCGTGAGTTAAAAAAATGTTGGCAGATTTGAAAAAGTTCATGAATTTGAGATCTGTCCATTAATTTCTAAATAAATTAATATATAAAAAATGTGGATCTGAAAATGTTCGTAAATTTGGAAATCACTCATGAACTCCAGAAAATCTAACAAGTTTGAAAAAACTTCAAGGATTTGCAAAAGTTCATGAATTTGGAAAATGTTCACGTACTCAAAAGAGTTGATAAATTCAAAAAAAAAATAGAATTTTAAAAAATTGTGAATTAAAATATCACAAATTACAAAAATCTTCATGGTTTTCAAATTTTCACAAAATTGAAAAAATACACAAATTTGAAAGTAGTTGGTGATTTCGTAAATGTTCATGAAATTGTAAAAGGCCCGTGATCTAAAAATTCTTCACAATTTTCAAGAAACTTCAAGAATTTGAGTAGAAAATTTGACGAAAAATTAAATGAAAAGTGAGAACCAAAGAGAAGAAAAGGAACAATAAGGAAAACTAAATAAAGAAGAACAAAACTAGAAGAAAAAACTAGAGAAGAATCAAAAGAAAATAAAAAAAGAACAAAAGCGTGAAAAAATAAAGAAACTAATCCTGAATAATTGACGAGAATCTACTAGAACAATCCGAAAAGTAGTGAAAGAGAAAAAAATAAAACATGGGCGGCCCATCAGAACCGACGAAGAGTTGTGTGTTAGCGTTGCATACAAAAACGGCTACAATTGGAGCTATAGGCGGCAAATAACATTTTGCTATGTCGAGAGCTCCTAACCAACGCTTAAGGCATCACCGGGTCGCAGCCCAAATAACTGCTTGGTTGGTCGGTGATTGGCTGGTTTGAGTGAGCATTTCCTATTTGGCACCACAGGCGCCAGTTAACGTGCATTTTTGTTAACTGGCGTCTGTGGCGTTCATAAATGGGCCGGCCCATCTAGGCTCCGGTTGACGATTTGTTTTTTGAAAATTCTATTATTTTTTTTAATTTCAACATTTTTTTTCAGATTGATGAACTTTATGAAATATTGATGAGCTTTTTTTAGATTTATGAACTTTTTTTCAGTTCAATGAAAATTTTCTAAAAATATATGAAAGTTTTTCAAATTTAATGAACTTTTTGAAAAATTAATGAACTTTTGTTAAATTGGATGAATTTGTTTCAATTTGAATGAACTTTTTTTCAAATTGATGAACTTTTTTCAAAATTGATGAACCTTTTTTAAAGATATGAACTTTTTTTTTCAAATGATGAACCTTCTTTCATTAAATTTGTAAAGTTTTTTTATTTCACATTTTTATTTTCGTAACGAAAAATAGAAAAATGCGGCAGTACGCTAGCGGGCCGGCCCATGCTAGCAGCGCTGCAGGCGCCGGATCGTTAACAGGCGCCTGCAGCGCTGCATAGGAGCTCCCGTTTGATTGCCGTTTTTTACAGTGCCTCTATCGTTTAGTGGCACAAGTTAGTAAAAAGACCAACAAGCTATGGTTAAGAAAACAAATCTGACTTTCGCTTTTCTACAGATTAGAAAATAATAAATTATTTTTATCTGCATGTTTTAAAGAAGTTCGTGAATTTGAAAAAAGATAAACAAAACGTAAATTACGAATTTCGGGAAAAATATTCATGAATACAAAAAATGTTCTTGAATTGGGAAAATATTTGTGAAGAACAAAAAATATTCTCGAACAAGAAATTGTTCGGTAGTTGAAAAAGTTTCATCGATTTTAAAAGTTTATGAATTTGAAAATTGTTCAACAATTTGAACATAGTTCACGGATTTGAATTTTTTTTTACCAATTTGCAAAAAAAAAATCCCGGATACAAATGGTTTGCAAGAATTTGGAAAACATTCATGAACTCCCCTTTTTTTTAATGAATTTGGAAAAATGTTAAGGGATTTGAAAATGTTCATAAATTTTGAAAAATGTTCATGAACACGAAAAAATATTACAATCAATGCCAACCCACCTAGATCGATTTGTTAATTAAGTTGTTAATAATAGTCATCCATATACTTTGTAAAATGCAACTAGTGTGGTTCTGATGACCCACAAGTATAGGGGATCAATCGTAGTCATTTCGGTAAGTAAGAGTGTCGAACCCAACGAGGAGCAGAAGGAAATGACAAGTGGTTTTCAGCATGATATTTTCTGCAAGCACTGAAATAGTCGGTAACAGGTAGTTTGGTAGCAAGATAATTTGTAACGGACAAGTAACGGTAACGGTAAATAAAGTGCAACAATGTAGACAAATCCTTTAGTGGCAAAGGACATGCCAAAACGGTCTCTTATAATAAGCAAAGTGTTCTTGAGGGCACACGGGAATTCCATCTAGTCACTTTCATTATGTTGGTTTGATTCGCGTTCCCTACTTTGATAATTTGATATGTGGGTGAACCGGTGCTTGGGTGCTGTTCTTACTTGAACAAGCATCCCACTTATGATTAACCCCCTCACAAGTATCCACAACTACGAGAAAAGTATTAAGATAAAATTTAACCATAGCATTAAACATTTGGATCCAAATCTGTCCCTTACGAAGTAGCGCATAAACTAGGGTTTAAGCTTCTGTCACTCTAGCAACCCATCATCTAATAACTACTCCACAATGCATTCCCTTAGGCCCAAAGATGGTGAAGTATCATGTAGTCGACGTTCACATGACACCAGTAAGGGAATCACAACATACATATCATAAAAATATTGAACACATATCAAGTTCAGATGATTACTTGCAACATGACTTCTCCCATGACCTCAAGAACAAAATTAACTACTCACAAATGATATTCATGCTCAAGATCAGAGGGATATTAAATAGCATAATGGATTAGAACATATAATATTCCACCAAATAAACCATGGTTAACATCATCAGGGCGTGCCCACATGCTTAGAGAGAGAGGTGTCGAGAAAAACAAAGTACGAACATAGTAGCATCATCCTTATTATTATAACAGCAACAAACTTTATTATAAGACTTTATCACATAACTTTATCATATAAATTCTCATGAACAAGTAACAATTCATCACAACATCGAAGTAAAAGCATAAACTCTATTGAAAACCAACAAACTATGTTCTCAGTCAACTTTGCAATTACGATTCATCATATTTTCAGGAAGGGTCTCGTATCAGAGCCTTTTGGGTCAGCCCAAAGTGCATCATCTAATTTTTTAGACCAATTCTTTCGGGACCTATTGATAGTTTTTTGTAATATTAATTTTATTTCTCGATTGCTAAGTTCAACTTGACCACTAGATTGAGGATGATAGGGTGAAGCAATTCTATGGTTAACATCATATTTAGCAAGCATTTTACGGAAAGCACCATGAATAAAGTGTGAACCACCATCATCCATTAAATATCTAGGGACTCCAAACCTTGGGAAAATAACTTCTTTAAGAATTTTCATGGAAGTGTTATGATCAGCACTACTAGTTGGAATAGCTTCTACCCACTTAGTGACATAATCAACAGCAACCAAAATATGTGTATACCTGATGCGTCTCCGTCGTATCTATAATTTTTGATTGTTTCATGCCAATATTATATAACTTTTACATACTTTTGGCAATATTTTATATGATTTATTGGACTAACCTATTGATCCAGTGCCCAGTGCCAGTTCCTGTTTGTTGCATGTTTTTTGTTTCGAAGAAAATCCATATCAAACAAAGTCCAAACGCGATAAATTTTTACGGAGAATTATTTTGGAATATATGTGATTTTTGGGACTTGGAATCAATGCAAACGGGGGCCCATAGTGCCCACAAGACACCAGGGCGCGCCCCAGGGGCCAAGCGCGTGGTGGTGGGTTGTGCCCTCCTCGAACGTCGGTTGGGGCCCTTCTTATGGCGCAAGAAAGATAATTTATGGAAAAAAATCGTGTAATTTTTTTAGCGCAATCGGAGTTACGGATCTCCGGGAATTTAAGAAACGGTGAAGGGCTAGATGTGCAGAACACAAAAACAGAAGAGAACACAGAGGGAGATCCAATCTCGGAGGGGCTCTCCCGCCCCTCCGCCGCCATGGAGGCCATGGACCAGAGGGGGAACTCTCCTCCCATCTAGGGGGGAGGCCAAGGAAGAAGAGGAAAGGAGGGGGCTCTCTCTCCCCCTCTCTCCCGGTGGCACCGGAGTGCCGCCGGGGCAAGGATCGAGACGACGATATACATTAACAATCTTGCTACCGTCAACACCAACTCTGTCCCCCTCTATGCAGCGGTGTAACACCCCTTCTCCCCGCTGTAATCTCTACTTAAACATGGTGCTCAACTCCATATATTATTTTCCAATGATATTTGGCTGTCCTATGATGTTTGAGTAGATCCATTTTGTCCTATGGGTTAACCGTGATCTTGGTTGGTATGATTGTATATTTTATTTATGGTGCTGTCCTACGGCGCCCTCCGTCTCGCACAAACGTGAGGGGTCCCCGCTGTAGGGTGTTGCAATACGTTCATGATTTGCTTATGGTGGGTTGTGAGAGTGACCGAAGCTTAAACCCGAGTAGGTGGGTTGTTGCGTATGGGATAAAGAGGACTTGATACTTAATGCTATGGTTGGATCTCACGACCTGAATGATCTTTAGTAGTTGCGGATGCTTGCTAGGGGTCCAATCATAAGTGCATATGATCCAAGTAGAAAAAGTATGTTAGCTCATGCCTCTCCCTCATATAAAATTACAAGAATGATTACCGGTACTTGTTATCGATTGCCTAGGGACAAATGACTTTCTTGTTGACAAAATCTATCCACTTTTATTACCTTGTAATTTATTTGTAGTTTTATTCTCGCAAAGTACTCATAGTTTTATTCTTGCAAAATAGTTTCATACTTGTTTTAGGTAAAACGAACGTCAAGTGTGCGTAGAGTTGTATCGATGGTTGATAGAACTTGAGGGAATATTTGTTCTGCCTTTAGCTCCTCGTTGGGTTTGACACTCTTATTTATCGAAGAAGGTTACAAATGATCCCCTATACTTGTGGGTTATCAAGACCTTTTTCTGGCGCCGTTGCCGGGGAGCAATAGCGTGGGGTGAATATTCTCGTGTGTGCTTGTTTGCTTTATCACTAAGTAGTTTTTATTGCCTGCTCTAAGTTGTTCTCTATCTTTAGTTATGGATATGGAACACGAAACACCAAAAAAATTAGTTGTACTTGCTACTCATGGAGATGGGGAACCTCCTAAAACCCTCGTTGCTCGTTATGTGAAAAATATTATGCACTACTTTGATAATCCTGATAAAACCCCATTCAACTTGATAATGGGAGTAACGTTGGATCAACGTGAATACTTTAGGCATTATCGCTTGACACAAAAGGGGAAACTCTTATGGGATCAAATTCATATGTTGCATTGGTATGCTCGGGAACTATGCTTGAGATATGATTATACTTGTTGCTCTAGGATGAAGGCTCCACACCTTCCCTTCTCATGTGAATTTAGTGATAATGTAACCTTGGCTTCTTATGCTAATGGTATATATGACTACTATGATGTGGAACGAATAGAAGAATTTGTTGCTTTTAAGGGTGCTTACAAAATTGAATCTTTGTTTGAAAAGTTTGAAGATTTTGATGATTCAGTTTATAGACCTGAAAATTTTGCTATCCTTAAATTTTGCTATGATAGTTATAAATACAATTATGATATTGATGTGTTTATTGAGAAAATCTCCGTTGTCCGAGAAGAGACTAATATTTTGCAGGAGTCTATGGAAGAAGAAACTGATGAAACTGTGACCTCATTGGATGAAAAAGATGATGAGGGGAGCGAAGAACAAAAGGAGGAAGAGCGGATTAGCTACCCATGCCCACCTTCTAATGAGAGTAACTCTTCAACTCATACATTGTTTAATGTTCCTTCATGCTTACAGAAGGATGAATGCTAGGATAATTGCTATGATCCCGTTGATTCTTTTGAAATGACCCTTTTTGATGAAATTGATGCTTGCTATGCTTGTGGCCAAGATGCCAATATGAATTATGCTTATGGAGATGAACTTGCTATAGTTCCTTATATTAAGAATGAAATTTTTGCTATTACACCCACACATGATAGTCCTATTATCTTTTTGAATTCTCCCAACTACACTATATCGAAGAAGTTTGCACTTATTAAGGATTACATTGATGGGTTGCCTTTTACCGTTGCACATGATAATTTTGATGAATGTAATATGCATGTGCTTTCTGCTCCTACTTGCAATTATTATGAGATAGGAACTACATCTCCTCCTCTCTATGTTTCCAACACGAAAGAATTGCAAGAAACTTCTTATGCTATGTATTGGCCTTTACTTGATGTGCATGAATTGTTCTTGTATGACCTGCCGATGCATAGGAAGAGAGTTAGACTTCGTCATTGCATGATATATGTTGCTTTGTGCTCACTACTAAATGGCAAATCATTGTTAATAAAATTGGCTTTGATATACCTTGGGATCCGGGTGGATTCATTACTTGAGCACTTTATGCCTAGCTTAATGGCTTTAAAGAAAGCGCTGCCAGGGAGACAACCCAGAAGTTTTAGAGAGTCATTTTATTCTGTTGAGTGCTTTTATAAAGTTTAAAAACAAGAAATATAGAGGGGAACTTAAAAGCTTTTTCACAAAAGAGAAGTGATTGGAAGTTATGCATTGGAGAAGTGAGGGTCGACCTTGAACACTTGTGTTCATGCTCATGGAAACAATGTAGAATTTTTCATGAAGATTCTCACAAAATAATTATCCCCTTGTACAATTCCATTGTATTATAAAAATAATGTGCCAAGATTTGCCTTTAGGATGAGTAGATTGCTTGTTGGTATGTGCGGTGCAAAAACAGAAACTTTGGCTGTAGTGCGCGATTTTACATTTTTTTTACTGGAACGTCGAAAGTTTCTGAAACTTTTTGCACAATCTTGCTATACAAATTGTTTATGTTGCCCTAATTTTTCAGAATTTTTGGAGTTACAGAAGTATGGTAGTGTTCAGATTACTACAGACTGTCCTGTTTAAGACAGATTCTGTTTTTGATGCATTGTTTTGCTTGTTTTGATGAAACTATCGATTCTATCGGTGGTATAAGACATGGAAAAGTTATATTACAGTAGCTACAATGCAAAAACAAAACATGAATTGGTTTTTAACAATACTTAGAGTAGTGATTTGCTTTATTACTAACGGATCTTACCGAGCTTTCTATTGAGTTTTGTGTGGATGAAGTGATCAAAGATCGACGAGGTCTCGATATGAGGAGAAGGAGGAGAGGCAAGAGCTCAAGCTTGGGGATGCCCAAGGCACCCCAAGTAAATATCCAAGGATACTCAAGCGTGTAAGCTTGGGGATGCCCCGGAAGGCATCCCATCTTTCATCAACAAGTATCGGTATGTTTTCGTCTTCGTTTCGTTCATGTGATATGTGCAAATCTTGGATCATCTTTTGCATTTAGTTTTCCCTTTTATTTTATGCACCATGCTGGTATGAGATAGTCCATGGTTGACTTATAGAATGCTCATTGCACTTCACTTATATCTTTTGAGTATGGCTTTATAGAATGCTTCATGTGCTTCACTTACATTATTTGAAGTTTGGATTGCCTGTTTCTCTTCACATAGAAAACCGTGATTTGAAGAATGATATTTTTCTTCACTTATATTTATTAGAGCATGGTCTTTTGAAGAAAGAATTAAACTCTCATGCTTCACTATATCTATTTAGAGAGTCAACAGGAATTGAACATTTGCATGGTTAGTCATAAAATCCTACATAAAAGTTGTGGATCACTAAATATGATATGTTTGATTCCTTGCAATAGTTTTGCGATATAGAGATGGAATATGTGGGAGGTTGTCGCGGGAAAACCACGGCCACCTATGGGACCAGAGGTCCCCTTGCTGGTTCGGCAGGGGGGACATCGCATTGCACAAAGAGCAGACGAGCGTGGGGCAGCGCGGCAGGGATCACACAGGCAGTTTTACCTAGGTTCGGGCCGCCGTGAGGCGTAAAACCCTACTCCTGCTTTGGTGGATTGATGGTGGAAAGATGGTGGTGGAGCGTAGCACACTTTCCCGGCAGGGGCGACAGCGGCTACGCGCGTATGGGGGTGTGAATTATCCAACCTTCTAACCCTTTCTACGGTTGCCATGGGCCTCCTTTTATAGATTAAGGGGTCACCACAATGGCAAAGTAGTCATTATGCACTGATAGGATAGCAAATAGTGCTATCATACCTAACTCTGCAGGCTGACAGGGCGCATTAAATGCACCGCTCAATGTCACATCGTTGCTAGCCCGGCAAGCCTTGCCGGGCTATCTTGCCAGCTCCACGCCTGCTCGCTTGACACGTCGCAGGACGGGTGTCATCTGTAGGTATCTTCTGTAGGAAGAGGCCGCCATGTGGCGAATGGCTACCACTTAGTCACTTTGCGGCTTGACACCGCACTGATTGACGACGTGGGTCGTGGCGGAGTAGTTGGTGAGGTGGTTTCGCCTCCGTGAGTCCCGGCAGGACCTGCCGGGACGTCTTGGACGTCTGCTTCCGGGGGTGATCCCGCCCTTGTCGAGCTCGCCTGCCCGGCAAGGGAGGCTTTTCTCCTGGCGGTATCTTGCTTCCATGGCTTAACTTTGGTCCTCTTGATCTGCATGTTGGTCCTTCAACAATCTTGGTTCCTTGTACTCTGACTTGAGTTGGTGACTCAACCTTGTTCCCGTGCCTGTGCATAGTCTGGGCAATAGATCCAAGGTTTGTTGCACCGACAAAAGCGCACGGGCCTGCCCCGAACGCGCTGCCGAGCGTCGTCGGGGTAGGGCCTAATAAGTGCATAGGCGAGGGTGCTGAAGAGGTTGGTTTCTTGAGGTCTTCATTGCTTCTTCATCAATCTTGATCCCATGCTAGTTTCCGATTTCCCCGCGCGCTGCGTAAGGCCAATAGTGGTGGGGCCGCCCTGGTAACGGCCCGTGAATGACTTTAACGCATGGGGTAGAAACTGCCAATTCACTCTTCCCACCACGCCCTTATCGTTAGCCACATATGCGGCATGCATCACGCGGGGTAGGTAACGGAGGCGCGTGGCGCGGGAGAGCATCAAGGCGAGGGCCCGACCGTCTTTGAATTGGTGAGGAGGACGGTGGTCGCCCGTTGAGGGAGCCGCTCCCCTCCTCGTCCCGCCTATAAAAGGAGGGGCAAAGGGAGGGCGGAGTCATCCATCCTTGCGCTCCTCCTCCTCTGTTCTCTACTTCTTGTTGATTATGCCGAAGGGAAGAGCCTGGGGCCATCCCCCGGGCTCTTGGTTGGGGCTTTGCACGGATCCAACACGGGGATCCAGGCGGCGCAGCGACAACGCCGGAGGTGGCAACTCCGGCGTGCTCGCCGCCGGGCCGCCCATAGCCTTGACTTCAGTGGGAGGGGATGTGAGCGACACCATATCGTGGCCCGTAGCGGGCATAGCACGTGGTAGTCGATCACTCCCCATTCCTCTTCCCCTCGTGGTGCTGGGGAGAGGTCATGGAAGGGAGTCACCGTTAGCAAAGGCGACCCAGACTCCTCCTAGGCGCTGTCTTCTTGCCATGCAAGAGGGCTTTTTGCTCCCATACACGTCTTCGGGGTGTGCGACAACTTCTAACGTCAGGGCCGCTGGGGATGACCATGCTCTCTATGGGATGACCCAGAGAGCATGGTGTCCGATGTGGCTGCCGAGCTGAGGTCTTCGGGTGGTAGTGATGCGGACGGCGGCAGCAACCCACGACGCGTCAAGAACGGGGATGACCGTTCTGACGAGTCGTATTTGCCGGTGACTCTGTGTCCCCCATCTGGTCCTCCAACAGCGTCACCATCCACACCTGCCCTCCGATTTCTTCCTCCTTGCCGGGGAGTGGCGCCATCCTGATCCTGGGGAGGTGCCGAATCCCAGCTAGGTCCTCCACCAGCCTCCTCGGCCTCTTCCTGAAGGAGACGGACAGGGGCAAAGGCATCACGGGGCACTTATCTTTTTTTCAATCTTAAATCTTTAGGCACTTGCCAAATTTTAATTCAAATAATGTAATCTCTCTAGTCCATGTTTGTGTTATGTAGTGCTTGTACTTGTATCAGCATATTAATGAAAAAGATGAACCTTGCCGGGAACCCGTGCATGTATATGTCCATGCAGAGGTGGGATGCCTCTTTAGTGTAAATAAACGAGTTTCCCCGACAGGCTACCTTGCCGGCACCCTTTTACTTGCCGGAGAACTATGTCTACCGAGCAAAATACAAAGGGACTAGCCCCCCGCTAACTCCCTTTTACCAAAGGCCACTGCGACCATCCTGACCGAAGCAACGTTCGAGCCAAAGATGGGAGCACCTAAATTTCAAAAGAGTGGCGAGGTTTCCTTATGCACAAGTTATAGCTTACAGAACACTAATGGACAAGAGGTAGAACTTATCTGTTTGGTTTGCCGAGGATTGCAGTGCTGGTCCATCTTCTCAACTCCTTGCTGAAGCCAAGTTCACGGCAGGAACCTACAACTCCATGTAGATGAGAATGAATGCAGGATGCGATCCTATCTATATGCATATGCAAATGCTCATGAAATGCTTATGTAATGATCTTGGAATGCTCATGCATGCATGCAACTTGGTCGGGGCCCCCCTGACGCTTCTTTATTTTCTCTTGCACAGGGACATCGCCCTGGCTTTGTACAAGGGGTTACATGCAGCTGAGGCAAGGCCTGTACAAAAGGGTGGCTGCCAGGCAGGGCCCGACAGCCGCGCCTTACGGGTAGAACTTGCGGAGATGCTCAATATTCCATGAGTTTTGCAATTGAATGCCATCTCCGGTCTCCAGATGGACTGCGCCAGGTCTGGTGACTCGTACTACCCGGTAAGGGCCTTCCCACTTTGGTGACAACTTGTTTGTACCCTTGGCGGACTGAACGCGCCTAAGGACAAGGTCACCTTCCTCAAAACACCAGGCATGAACCCTGTGGCTATGATAGCGACGAAGGGTTTGCTGATAGCATGCAGCACGCGTAGCAGCCCGGAGACGGTTCTCCTCGAGTAGCACAGCATCGGCACGCTGGTGCTGATCTTGTGCTACTTCATCGTAGGCAAGCACTCCAGGCGACCCGTAAATGAGTTCCGTGGGGATAACTGCTTCTGCCCCGTAGACCAGGGAGAAGGGAGTCTGCCTGGTAGCTCGGTTTGGTGTCGTTCTGAGGGACCATAGAACTACCGGAAGCTCCTCGATCCATCGCCCGCCGTGCTTTTGCAGCGTATCAAAGGTTCTTGTCTTGAGTCCTCGCATCACTTCAGCGTTCGCCCTCTCAGCTTGTCCATTGCTTCGGGGGTGTGCCATAGAGGCGAATGAGATCTTGCATCCGAGGGCATGAACATATTGAATGAAGGCGCGGCTCGTGAACTGGGTGCCGTTGTCGGTAATGATCCTTGTCGGAACTCCAAAACGACACACCAATTCTTTCAAGAACTTGATAGCTGACTGAGCAGTCACCTTTCTCATGGCAGTCACTTCCAGACACTTTGTAAACTTGTCGATGGCAATGAACAAGAATTCAAAGCCCCCGATTGCTCGGGGAAAGGGGCCAAGGATATTGAGCCCCCAGACCGAAAATGGCCATGATAGAGGGATTGTCTGAAGAGCTTGGGCAGGCAGGTGGGTTTCCTTGGAATGGAACTGGCAGGCTTCACACTTTGTGACTAGCTCGAGCGCATCTTGAAGGGATGTGTGCCAATAGAATCCTTGCCGGAATGCTTTCCCAACTAATGCCCTTGATCCAATGTGGGAGCCGCACATGCCTTTGTGTATCTCAGCCAGCAGTTCCTTTCCTTCTTCCCGGCAGACGCACTTCAATTTCACACCGTTGGGCCTCCTTCTGTACAGAGTGTCATCGACAAACTGATACATACTGGCCCTCCGGGCTACTCTTTCAGCTTCATCTTGGTCGCCGGGAAGCTCTCCGGTTTGGAGGAAGCGGACAATGTGCCTTGCCCAAGTTGGAGCCTGGGGATCGGCAACGAGGACTAGCGGCACCTCCTCTGCTGCGGGAGCACATGCCTCGTTCGCGGGGTCCATGGGCCCGGCTGGAGGGTGTGGTACGGCAGGCTGCGAGGAGTTGTTTCCGGCAGGGTCTCTGCCCAGGAGCGGACGGCTCTACCGGGAGAGGCATACCGATGTCCAACTTTCTCCTTTTTTGGGCCATTGTTGCTGGGGATACAGAGGGCTGAGTGAGATGGAGAACAAAAGTCCCTGGTTCCACAGGAAGCTTCTGCGCAACACACTTTGACAAATGATCAGCTATGCTATTTTCAGCACGGGGTACGTGCTCTGTTTGCAATCCGTCAAAGCGTTCCTCTAATCTCCTCACTTCCTCAACGTATGCCTCCATCAATGGACTTTGGTAATCCTTGTTGACTTGGCTCACCACAAGCTGTGAGTCTCCTCGAATGATCAACTTCTTAATTCCCAATTCCGCTACAATCTTGTGAGCCCGGCAAGGAGCCCTTCATACTCTGCTGTATTGTTGGCTGCCTCTTCCCGGGCAAAATGCATCTGGATGACGTACTTCAAGTGCTCCCTGGAGGGGGCGACAAGAAGCACGCCAGCCCCTGCACCTTGCAGGGAAAAGGCACCATTGAAATACATGATCCATTCTTGGGGTGATTCCTTGCCGGGGATAACTGCCTCTGTCACTTCCTCGTCAGGGGTTGGCGTCCATTCTGCAATAAAATCTGCCAATGCCCCGGTCTGGATTGTTGATGTGCTCTCAAACTTCAAACCAAACTGGATAACTCCAAATCCCACTCCACTATTCTGTCGGTAGCCTCAGGGTTTCGGAGTATCCTTCGCAACGGGAAGGAGTGACAATCGTGATCTCATGGGCTTGGAAGTAGTGGCGCAGTTTCCTTGAGGCCATGATGAGACCAAAGATCAATTTTTGCACGCCAGAGTACCTCGATCTAGCCCCCTGTAACAAGGAGCTAACGAAGTACACTCGGCGCTGCACCACTTTCTTCCTTGCCGTGTCCTCGGGGCCGCTCTCGTTGCCGTGCCCATGGCTGTCCCGATCCTTTTCCGACTCTGCCGGTCCTTGATTACTCTCCGCCTCATCCACTTCCCACTGCGCCACAAAGGCCGCACTAACCACTTGGTTGGTTGCCGCTAAGTATAGCAACAATGGCTCCTGTGGTTTGGGGGCAACCAGGGTAGGCACAGAGGACAAGTAGGTCTTCAACTCTTGCAAAGCTGCATCTGCTTCCGGGGTCCCCTTCATGGGCCCTGCCTTCTTCAAAATTTTGAAGAACGGCAGGGCACGCTCGGTAGACTTGGAGATGAATCTGCTAAGCGCGGAAACACACCCTGTCAGACGCCTCATGTCCTTGACTATCCGTGGTGCTTGAATCTGCTCGATGGCTTTGGTCTTGTCGGGGTTGGCTTTGATCCCCCGATGGGACACGAAGAACCCAAGTAGCTTGCCGGAGGGAACGCCAAACACACACTTCTCCGGGTTAAGCTTCAAGTTGATCTTGCGCAAGTTAGCAAATGTTTCCTCCAAATCCTGAATAAGGGTGGCTCTATCCTTGGTCTTGGCCACAATATCATCCATATAAGCTTCTATGTTTCTGTGCAACTGTGGCTCAAAACCAATCTGGACTGCCCTCGAAAAAGTGGACCCAGCACTCTTTAATCCGAATGGCATGCGGACAAAACAATACGTACCACATGGAGTGATGAACGATGTCTTCACTTCATCTTCCTTGGACATGAAGATCTGATGATACCCAGAATATGCGTCCAGAAAGGAGAGCAAATCACAACCTAAAGTGGAATCCACAATCTGATTGATACGCGGCAAGGGAAACGGGTCCTTTGGGCAAGCTTTGTTGAGATCTGTAAAATCTATGCAAAGCCTCCACTTCCCGTTAGCCTTCCGGACTACCACTAGATTTGCCAACCACGTGGGGTGTAACACTCCTCTGACCAAACCAGCTGCCTCAAGTTTCTTGATCTCTTTCGCAATGAACTGTTGTCTCTCCAAGGCTTGCTTCCGGACTTTCTACTTGACAGGTTGGGCGTGTGGGCAGACAGCAAGGTGGTGCTCGATTACCTCCCTGGGAACACCGGGGATATCAGATGGTTGCTAGGCAAACACATCAATATTCGCCCGCAGGAAGGCAACGAGTGTGCTTTCCTATTTGTCATCGAGGGTGGCGCTGATAGTGAAAGTACCATCAACGCCAGCCAGCCCTGCCGGGACCTTCTTCACTGGGGGTGTAGTGACCTTGGATCTCTTGTTGTTGGAACACTCTGGCACATCATCAACGGGTGCCGTGCACTCGGTGGGGGCACGCTTCCCGGACTCTTTGCCGGAGTCCCTACAACCTTCCTTCTTTCCTCTGTCCTCCTTGGCGGGAACTGCTGCTGCCGCTGCCTCTGCCGCGACTGCATCCCGGTACATCTTGTCCACGCAAATGATTGCATCCTTCTCATTTGATGGGATGGTAATGACCCCAAGGGCCCAGGCATCTTCAAGGTGTTGTAGGCATAGTGGGATGCCGCCATGAATTTAGCCAGAGCCGGGCGTCCAAGAATCCCATTGTATGGCAGGGGGAGGTCAACCACATCAAATACAATCTTCTCAGTCTGGTAGTTCAGCTCTCCCCCAAACATTACTAGCAACGTGATCTTTCCCTTAGGACAACTCCTACCGGGATTAACTCCTTGAAACGTGTCGGTAACCTCTAGTTCTTCCTCTGCTATCTGAAGTCTGCCGATAACCGCTGGGGAGATCAAATTCAACCCGGCCCTGCCGTCCACCAATATCTTTGTGACCTTGAGGTTGCGAATTGTTGGAGAGACCAACAATGGCAAACACCCTACCGCTGTGGTGCGGTCAGGATGATCCTCTTCGTCAAAGATGATGGGCGTACGGGACCATTGGAGCAGCTTCCGGGCCTCTGGCGCTGGTTCCACGGTGTTGACTTCTCGTGCCCATCGCTTGAGCTGGCGGTGAGAGGTGTGCAGAGATGCACCCCCGTCAATGCACAGGGCGTCAGTGGCCTTCTAAAACTCCCGCTCACTGGTTTCCTCTTCATCCCCTCCATCACTCTCATCATCACAAACTTCCTTCTCTCGACCTCTGGCGGGCTTTCCTTGGTTCCGAAAGGGTTTGCCGGGGTGATTTACTTCACCACCTCGGCCCTTACTGCCAGTAACATTCTGACCCTTTTCCTTGTCACGCTTCTCATACTCTGCTCTCTGTCTCTTGACAAGCTGCTCAACCTGATAGCACTCATGAAGGTCGCGGCCTTTGGTCCGATGAATCTTGCAGTGCGGCCCATCACCTTTCCCAGCCTTCTCGGCAGCCGCGGCGTCCCGACAGTCAGTGCACATGGCATCTTCCTTGTCGGGGGCCTCAGCCTTCTTGCCAGTACTAGGTGTACCCGATCCTTCAATAGTCATCACTACATTATCTCTCCGCTTCTTACTACGCTTCTTGCTCTTCTTCTGACTAGTTGACTCATCATCATCCTCAGAATCACATTGGTGCAATCTTCCTCTCCGGGCAACTTTCTTCCCTCCTCCATCCGAGCACACTTATCCACCAGGTTGTAAAGCTCCTTCACAGTCTTGGGCAACCGCACGTTCATCTTGGAACGAATCCGGCGGTTGCGCATATTGGACTGGAAGGCAGCTATCACAGCTGCTGGATGGATATTCGGAATATTTCTATGAACTTTGCTGAATCTCTGTAAATACTTACGGAGGGTTTCTCCTTCCTTCGGTTGGAGAAGCTGTAAGTCGCTGGGCCTGCCGGGCTCTTGATGGCCGCCAGCAAAGGCGCCAATGAACTCATGGCACAGGTCAGCCCACGACGAAATGGAGTTCTCCGGTAGGTGCATCAGCCAAGACCTCACATTGGACTTGAGAGCCAAAGGGAAGTAATTGGCAAACACCTTCTCATCTCTTCCCCCGGCAGCCTGAACAGCGATGGTGTAGATGATCAAGAACTCTGCCGGGTTCAGCCTCCCATTGCACTTCTCAGGTATCTCTGGCTTGAACGTGCAAACAGACGGCCAATGGACTTGCCGTAGCTCACGAGTGAAGGCAGGGCACCTAACCTTGAAAGGTAGGCACCCGCCGATACCGAGCGTGGGTTTGTCGATGTTGAGGCCGTCGCACCCATCGGTTCAGCGGGGGTCATCGCGGTGTTGCTCGACAACGACGCGCGTATCTTCCCTCCGCCTATCCTCCGGGACTGACCGTCGGCCTGGACATGCTCGAGGGTCAGAGGAGGCCATCGAGACGTCGTCGGGGTCTTGATTCTGCTGCGCTCGCGCTGGCTGTCGTGGCGGGGACTGTACTGTGGGGGTGGCCCCTTCCGTGCGGCCAGCAGCATGAGCTGTTGTCGTCGCCTGGGGAGGCCGTGGCGGGCCAGCTCGCTGTGAGCCCCCAGCTTCGGCGAAACCGAGCAGACTTTGGATGGTGGCACGCCACTCATCCATCTGCTCGGCCGCTGGCGGAAACCTCAGCAGCAGCTGAGCCCGCACCATGGCCTCCGTGGCTGTACTCGGCATGGGTGATGATGAAGTCGATCGCACCATCGCTCGGCTCCTGACGGTGCCAGCGGCGGCAGCACCGCGCCCCCGCTGCTGCGGGGCGACCACCTGGGCGACAGGGTGGTGCGATAATGGCACTCGAGGGTCAGCGGCTCCGTCGGGCGCAGCGACTCGGTCGACTCATCCCGAGGGAGGCACACGCGCCGCGGTCGCTCCCGTGGTGGGGGCGGCCGAAGGGCGGCGGTTTGCCTCGGTCCGAGCGCCGTTGCTGTGGCTGTGCCCGTCGACGAGAGGAGGGGGCGCGGATGGAGTAACCCCCTCACCCGTACCTTGTGGAGCATGGCCGTCGAGGCGTTGCTGATGTTGTTCTCCTCCGATGCCTCCTGCTCCCGTGTCGGCCGTGGGGAAGTGGTGACGGTGCCACCTGCTCCGACCACGTCCCCAGCAGCGTCCATGTCCTAGCACACCTCCGCATCCCCCGCGGCATTAGAGGCCGCGGGCGGCGGAGCCTTCAAGGTGGATGGATGAGCCGAAGCACCGGGTTTCTTCTTGGGCGCCATGGTCGATGGCGCCGTCGAAGGCAAAGACGGTGATGAAGATGACGCGCTGCACACACCTTCAGGTTCGCACAAGCGACCCCCCTACCCGGCGCGCCAAAGATGTTGTCGGAAAACCACGACCACCTATGGGACCAGAGGAGCCCTTGCTAGTTCGGTAGGGGGGACGTCGCACTGCACAAAGAGCAGACGAGCGTGGGGCAGCGTGACAGGGATCACACATGCAGTTTTACCCAGGTTCGGGCCGCCGTGAGACGTAAAACCCTACTCCTGCTTTGGTGGATTGATGGTGGAAAGATGGTGGTGGAGCGTAGTACACTTGCCCGGCAGGGGCGGCAGTGGCTACGCGCGTACGGGGGTGTGATTTATCCAACCTTCTAACCCTTTCTATGGTTGCCATGGGCCTCCTTTATAGATTAAGGGGTCACCACAATGGCAAAGTAGTCATTATGCACTGATAGGATAGCAAACAGTGCTATCATACCTAACTCTGCAGGCTGACAGGGCGCATTAAATGCACCGCTCAATGTCACATCGTTGCTCGCCCGGCAAGCCTTGCCGGGCTATCTTGCTAGCTCCATGCCTGCTCGCTTGACACGCTGTAGGACGGGTGTAATCTGTAGGTATCTTCTGTAGAAAGAGGCTGCCATGTGGCGAATGGCTGCCACTTAGTCACTTTGCGGCCTGACACCGCACTGATTGACGACATGGGTCATGGCGGAGTAGTTGGTGAGGTGGTTTCGCCTCCGTGAGTCCCGGCAGGCCCTGCTACCTCTTGAGCTTGCGTTGGTTTTTCTCTTGAAGAAGAAAGGGTGATGCAGCAAAGGAGCGTAAGTATTTCCCTCAGTTTTGGGAACCAAGGTATCAATCCAGTAGGAGACAACGCAACAAGCCACCGAATACCTGCACAAACAAACACCAACTTGCAACCAATGCGACAAAGGGGTTGTCAATCCCTTCACGATTATTCACAAAGTGAGATCTGATAGAGATGGATAAACGGTAAAGTAATATTTTTGGTATTTTTTATTTATGGAACGAAATGTAAAGATTGCAAAATAAGGAAACGGCGACAGAAATTGGCAAGTTGACGGGAAACTAATATGATGTAAAATAGACCCGGGGGCCATAGGTTTCACTAGAGGCTTCTCTCAAGATAGAAATTATTACAGTGGGTGAACAAATTACTGCCGAGCAATTGATATAAAAGTGCAAAGTTATGACGATACTAAGGCAATGATCATGAATATAGGCATCACGTCCGTGCCAAGTAGACCGAAACGATTCTGCATCTACTACTATTACTCCACACATCGACCGACTCCTGCCTGCATCTAGAGTATTAAGTTCATAAGAACATAGTAACACATTAAGCAAGATGACATGATGTAGCGGGATTAACTCAAGCAATATGATGAAAACCCCATATTTTTATGCTCGATGGCAACAATACAATACGTGCCTTGCTGCCCCTGCTGTCACTGGGAAAGGACGCCGCAAGATTGAACCCAAAGCTAAGCACTTCTCCCATTGCAAGAAAACCAATCTAGTTGGCCAAACCAAATCGATAGTTCAAAGAGACTTGCAAAGATATCAAATAATGCATATAAGAATTTAGAGGAGATTCAAATAATATTCATACATAAGCTGATCATAAATCCACAATTCATCGGATCTCGACAAACACACCGCAAAAGAGTATTACATCGAATAGATCTCCAAGAACATCTAGGAGAACTTTGTATTGAGAATCAAAGAGAGAGAAGAAGCCATCTAGCTACTAGCTATGGACCCGTAGGTCTGAAGTAAACTACTCACGCTTCATCAGAGAGGCAATGGTGTTGATGTAGAAGCCCTCCGTGATCGAATTCCCCTCCGGCAGGATGCCAGAAAAGGCCCCAAGATGGGATCTCACGGGTACAGAAGGTTGCGATGGTGGAAAAATGGTTTCGTGGCTCCCCTGGATGTTTTTAGGGTATAAGAGTATATATAGGAGGGATAACTAGGTCAGGGGGGCTTCGAGGGGCCCACAAGGTCGGGGGGCGCGCCCTCCACCCTTGTGGCCGCCTTGTGGCTCTTCTGACTTGTAATCCAGGTCTCCTGGGTGTCTTCTGGTCCAAGAAAAATCATCGCGAAAGTTCTATTCCGTTTGGACTCCGTTTGGTATTCCTTTTCTGCGAAACTCTAAAACAAGGAAAAACAAAAACTAGCACTGGGCTCTAGGTTAATAGGTTAGTCCCAAAAATCATATAAAATAGCATATTAATCCAAAACAGATAATATAATAGCATGGAACAATCAAAAATTATAGATACGTTGGAGACGTATCAGGCCTTGCCGGGACGTCTGCTTCTGGGGGTGATCCCGCCCTTGTCGAGCTCGCCTGCCCAGCAAGGGAGGCTTTTCTCCTAGCGTTATCTTGCTTCCATGGCTTGACTTTGGTCCTCTTGATCTGCATGTTGGTCCTTCAATAATCTTGGTTCCTTGTACTCTGACTTGGGTTGGTGACTCAACCTTGTTCCCGTGCCTGTGCACAGTCTGGGCAACAGACCCTGACAGTGGTACTAGTAAACGGTTGTGGTTAGTAAGAATATTGGTGTTAAGGTTTGTGATTCCCGAAGCATGCACGTATAGTCTCTCGTTATGCTATGAAGTTGGAGCATGATTTATTATTGATTGTCTTCCTTATGGGTGGCGGTCTGATAACCCACAAGTATAGGGGATCGCAACAGTTTTCGAGGGTAGAGTATTCAACCCAAATTTATAGATTCGACACAAGGGGAGCAAACGAATATTTGAAGGTATTAGCAGCTGAGTTGTCAATTCAATCACACCTGGAGATTAATTATCTGCAGCAAGTAATCAGTAGCAAAGTAATATGATAGTTTTGATAGTAGTAACAGCAGCAACAGTAACGGTAACAGTGATAGCAGTAATTTTGTAGCAAGTGTAACAGTGATGATATCAGTAGTAACTTAGCAGAAACAATATAAGATAAATTCATAGGCATTGTATCGGTGACTTGTTGAATGATATTCATCATGACAGTTATAACCTAGGGCGATACGGCACTAGCTCTAGTTCGTCAATATAATGTAGGCATGTATTCCGTAAATAGTTATACATGCTTATGGAAAGAACTTGCATGATATCTTTTGTCCTACCCTCCCATGGCTGCGGGGTCCCTATTGGAAACTAAGGGATATTAAGGCCTTCTTTTAATAGAGAACCGGAACAAAGCATTAACACATAGTGAATACATGAACTCCTCAAACTACGGTCATCACCGGGAGAAGTCCCGGTTTCTGTCACTCTAGGGTTGCCGGATCATAACACATAGTAGGTGACTATAACTTGCAAGATTGGATCTAGAACATGGATATAATGATGATAACATAAACGGTTCAGATCTGTGTTCATGGCACCCGGGCCCAAAGTGACAAGCATTAAGCATGGCAAAGTCATAGCAACATCAATCTTAGAACATAGTGGATACTAGGGATCAAGCCCTAACAAAACTAACTCGATTACATGATGAATCTCATCCAACTCCTCACCGACCAGCGAGCCTATGAAGGAATTACTCACTCCCGGTGGGGAGCATCATGGAATTGGCGATGGAGAAGGGTTGGTGATGACAAAGAACGAAGACCCCCCTCTCCGTAGCCCCAAACGGACTCCAGATCTGTCCTCCCGATGAAGAACAGGAGGTGACGGCGGCTCCGTCTCGTGGATCGCGATAATTCTTTCTCCCCCATTTTTTTCTGGAAAAATAGGATTTTATAGCGTCGGTTTCAGGGTCTGCGGGGCCACCAAGTGGGGACAACCCACCTGGGCGTGCCAGGAGAGGGGGGCGCGCCCTGGTGGGTTGTGCCCACCCAGGGGCCCCTCTCCGGTAGGTCTTGTCTCTAGAAATTCTTATTTATTATATAAAAATTCTCGCGAAGTTTCGTTCCATTCCGAGAACTTTTTTCTGCACAAAAACAACACCAAGGTAGTTCTGCTGAAAACAGCGTCAGTCCGGGGTTAGTTTCATTCAAATCATGCAAATTAGAGTCCAAAACAAGAGGAAAAGTGTTAGAAAAAGTAGATACGTTGGAGACGTATCACGGTCGGGGACGAGCGATGGTCTTTTCCTACCAATCTATCCCCTAGGGGCATGCATAATAGTACTTTGCTTCGAGGGCTAATAAACTTTTGCAATAAGTATATGAGTTCTTTATGACTAATGTGAGTCCATGGATTATACGCAATCTTACCTTTCCGCAATCTGCTAGCCTCTACGGTACCGTGCATTGCCCTTTCTCACCTCGAGAGTCGGTGCAAACTTCGCAGGTGCATCCAAAACTCGTGATATGATATGCTCTATCACACATAAGCCTTATTATATCGTACTCAAAACAGCCACCATAGCTACCTATTATGGCCTTTCCATACCCATTCCGAGATATATTGCCATGCAACTTCCACCGCTTCCGTTTTGATGACTTGAGCATTCTTTGTCATATTGCTTTGCATGATCGTAAGATAGCTAGCATGATATTTCCCTGGCTTGTCCTTTTTTTGATATCGTTGTTATGCTAGATCATTACACATCCTGGTACACTACCAGAGGCATTCATATAGAGTCATACTTTGTTCTAGGTATCGAGTTGTAATTTTTATTTCTTTTGAGTTATAAGTAAATAGAAGTGTGATGATCATCAATTTTCATTATTAGAGCATTACCCCAGTGAGGAAAGGATGATGGAGACTATGATTCCCCCACAAGTCGGGATGAGACTCCGGACAATGAGAGAGAAAAAAGAAAAGAAAAAAGGAAGGAAAAAAGAAAAAAGAAAAAGAAAAAAAGAAAAGAAAAAGAGAGAAGGGGCATGCTAGTTCCACACTTGTGCTTCAAATTAGCACCATGTTTTTCATATGGAGAGTCTCCTATGTTGTCACTTTCATATACTAGTGGGAATTTTCCATTATAGGATTAGATGCACACCCACTTAGTTTTCATATTGAGCTTTCATACACTTATAGCTCTTAGTGCATTCGTTCCATGGCAATCCCTACTCCTCGCATCGATATCGAATGATGGGCATCTCCATAGCCCGTTGGTAGCCACATCGATGTGAGACTTTCTTACTTTTTTGTCTTCTCTATATTTACCCCTATCATCATACTCTATTCCACCCGTAGTGCTATATCCATGGCTTGCTCTCATGTATTGCGTGAGGGTTGAAAAAGCTGAAGCGTGTTAAAAAGTATGAACCAATTGCTCGGCTTGTCATCGGGGTTGTGCATGATAAATACTTTGTGTAAAGAAGACAAAGCATGTGCTTAGGTGCACTAGTTTTCACATTTGGATTTGTTCCATCATTAGTGGAACTAGAACTATCATTAGGGTTAGGGGAAGTAGAAGTAGATGCATCATTACTGTCACTAGATGCATCATTGTTGATAGGTTCTTTAGCTCCTTCCTCATCCGTTATATCTTTTTTCTTGGATTTCTTATTATTGTGGAGTTTTTTTAATCAAAATTTCATGTTCGGTTTTGAATTAGAGACGTTAAAAATAATCAACCAACATCGACTATAACCCCTAGCCTTCCAAGCTAACGATGCGGGTTCGATTCCCGCTACCCGCTCCATTCTGTATAAAAGGAGTATTCTATTTGTCTAGACATGTTAGAGGCTTGATAACCAGACTGTGCCCTGGGCAAGGAAATAACCATGGCAAGCCACGAAAGGAATGAATAAGCTCCCTCCGGGCTCTCCCTTTGGAGTTTCACGCCAGTGGAACTCACAAAAGCAACGCAGCTAATGAATCAATGAATCAGTGGGCAAATCGCAAGACTATGATTTTGTAGGGATAGCTTTCTTTAGCGTTGATATTTTGACAGACACGATTGTTTGTTGGGATGTCTGAGTATTCATGTCTTTATGTCAAATTATAGACTATTGCTTTGAATCACTTATGTCTTAATATTCATGCCATGATTAGATATATGATCAGGTTTATGCTAGGTAGCATTCCACATCAAAAATTATCTTTTTTATCATTTACCTACTCGAGGACGAGCAGGAATTAAGCTTGGGGATGCTGATACGTCTTCATCGTATCTATAATTTTTGATTGTTTCATGCCAATATTATACAACTTTTACATACTTTTGGCAATATTTTATATGATTTATTGGACTAACCTATTGATCCAGTGCCCGGTGCCAGTTCCTGTTTGTTGCATGTTTTTTGTTTTGCAGAAAATCCATATCAAACGAAGTCCAAACGCGATATAATTTTACGGAGAATTGTTTTGGAATATGTGTGATTTTTGGGACTTGGAATCAACGCAGACGGGGGCCCACAATGCCCACAAGACACCAGGGCGCGCCCCAGGGGCCAGTCGTGTGGTGGTGGTTGTGCCCTCCTCGAATGCCGGTTGGGGCCCTTCTTCTGGCACAAGAAAGATAATTTATGGAAAAGAATAGTGTAAAAATTTCAGTGCAACCAGAGTTACGGATCTCCGGGAATTTAAGAAACGGTGAAGGGCCAGATCTGGGGAACGCAAAAATAGAAGAGAACAGAGAGGGAGATCCAATCTCGGACGGGTTCCCTCCCCTCCGCCACCATGGAGGCCATGGACCAGAGAGGGAACTCTCCTCCCATCTAGGGGGAGGCTAAGGAAGAAGAAGAAGGAGGTGGGCTCTCTCTCCCCCTCTCTCCTGGTGGCGCTGGAGTGCCGCCAGGGCAAGGATCGAGATGACGATCTACATCAACAATCTTGCTACCGTCAACACCAACTCTCTCCCCCTCTATGCAGCAGTGTAACACCCCTTCTCCCCGCTGTAATCTCTACTTAAACATGGTGCTCAACTCCATATATTATTTGCCAATGATATTTGGCTAGAGTTTTACTAGCATAATGAATAACATTCAATTTCTTATCAACTCTTTGTCCTAGAACAACACCAATAGCATAATCGCTAGCATCACACATAATTTCAAAAGGCAAATTTCAATCGGGTGATTGAACTATAGGTGCGGAAGATAAGGCTTTCTTAAGTGTTTCGAAGGCTTCTACACAGTCATCATAAAAAACAAATGGAACATCCTTTTGCAAAAGATTTGTAAGACGCCTAGAAATTTTAGAGAAGTCTTTAATAAACCTCCTATAGAAACCAGCATGACCAAGGAAACTACGATTACCTTTAATATCTTTAGGACATAGCATTTTCTCAATTGCATCAACTTTAGCTTTATCCACTTCAATACCTCGTTCAGAAATTTTATGCCCCAAGACAATACCTTCATTAACCATAAAGTGGCACTTCTCCTAATTAAAGACAAGATTAGTTTGTTCACATCTCTGCAAAACTCGATCAAGGTTGCTTAAGCAATCATCAAAAGAAGTTCCGTAAACGGAGAAATCATCCATGAAAACCTTAACAATCTTTTCAAAAAAATATGAGAGAATATAGCAGTCATACGTATTTGAAAGGTAGCAGGTGCATTGCATAAACCAAAAGGCATACATCTATAAGCATACATTCCAAAAAGGACAAGTAAAGGTGGGTTTCTCTTGATCGGGTTGTGAAACAAGTATTTGAGAAAAACCAGAATATCCATCAAGAAACCAAAAGTGTGTGTGCTTAGACAACCTTTCTAGCATTTGATCAATAAAAGGCAGAGGGTAATGATCTTTTATAGTAGGTTTATTGAATTTTCTAAAATCAATTACCATTCTATAGCCAGTAACAATTCTTTGTGGAATAAGTTCACTTTTATCATTAGGAACAACAGTAATACCTCCTTTCTTAGGACACAATGAACATGACTTACCCATCTACTATCAGCTATGGGATAGATTATACCTGCTTCCAGAAGCTTTAGTATTTCAGTTCTTGCCACTTCTTTCATCTTAGGATTCAAACATCGTTGGTGATCAACAATGGGTTTAGCATCAGGCTCCATATTAATCTTGTGCTGACATAGAGTAGGAATAATGCCCTTAAGATCATCAAGAGTATATCCAATAGCGGCACGGTGCTTCTTCAGAATTTTCAATAATCTTTCTTCCTCATGTTCTGAAAGGTTAGCACTAATAATAACATGATATATCTTTTTCTCATCAAGATAAGCATACTTCAAAGTGTCTGGAAATTGTTTTAATTCAAACACATGATCACCTTTAGGTGGAGGAGGACCTCCTAGAGTTTCAATAGGAAAATTGTGTTTAAGGAGAGGTTGTTGTTCAAAGAATATCTTATCTATTTCATTTCTTTCATGCAAGTGCATATCATTTTCATGGTCTAGCAAATATTGTTCTAAAGGATCAGTAGGAGGCACAACAATAGAAGCAAGACCAATTATTTCATCCTTACTAGGTAATTCTTTCTTATGAGGTTGTCTACTAAACTTAGAGAAATTAAAATCATGAGACTCATCACCAAAGCTAACACTGACAGTTTTTTCTCACAATCTATTTTAGCATTAATAGTGTTCAAGAAAGGTTTGCCAAAAATAATGGGACAAAAGTCATATTGTGGGGAACCAATAACTAGAGAATCAGTAGGGTATTTTATTTTCCCTTCAACATCTCTAACAATCCCAAGTGGTGTGATGGTGTCTCTATTAGCAGGTTTAATAGTAACATCTATGTCTTCTATTTCAGCGGGTGCTATGTCATTCATAATTTCTTGGTATAAGGTAAAAGGAATAGCACTCACGCTAGCACCTAAGTCACATAAACCATGATAACAGTGATCTCCTATTTTAACTAAGACAACAGGCATGCCAAGAACAGGATTATGCTTATCTTTTTCATCGGGTTTGACAATTCTAGCAGCTTCATCATAGAAATAAATAACATGCCCATCAATATTTTCTACCAGGAGATCTTTAACCATAGCAACACTAGGTTCTACTTTGATTTGTTCAGAGGGTTTACGTGCTTTAATATTACTTTTGTGAACCACAGTTGATACCTTAGCATGTTCCTTTATCCTAATAGGGAAAGGTAGTTTTTCATTGTAAGCAGTAGGGACAACTGGATCAACATTATAAATGATAGTTTCATCTTTAGCTTTAAAAGGTTCTTTAATTTCTTCTTTAATAGGGGCATGATATTTTAACCACTTATCCTTAGGGAGATCAACATGAGTAGCAAAAGTTTCACAAAAAGAGGCTACTATCTCAGAGTCAAGTCCATATTTAGTGCTAAACTTGTGAAAAGAATCGGTATTCATAAAAGATATAACACAATCGAACTCGAGCTTAATACCTAACTCTTTACCTTCGTCGAGTTCCCAATCTTCAGAGTTGCGTTTAATTCTTTCTAAAAGATCCCACCCGAATTCAATAGGATTCTTCATAAAAGAACCAGTACAGGAAGTATCGAGCATGGATTGATCATCACGAGAAAGCCGAGCATAAAAGTTCTGAATAATAATTTCTCTCGAGAGCTCATGATTGGGGCATGAATATAGCATTGACTTAAGCCTCCCGAAGCTAGAGCGATACTTTCTCCTTCATGAGGCAAAAAATTATATATATATAATTCTGATCACGATGAACTAGATGCATAGGATACTTTTTTTTGGTGGAATTCCAATTTCAATCGATTCCAGTTCCAAGATCCAATATCATCGCATAGCCTATACCATGTCAATGCTTTTCCCTTAAAAGATAAAGGCAAAACCTTCTTATTAACTTCGTCTACGGGTAAACGTGCAAGCTTAAATAATCCACAAATTTCATCCACATGTATCAGATGCATATCGGGATGGTCTGTTCCATCTCCTGCATAAGGATTATCTAGCAGTTGTTCTATCATACCCGAAGGAATTTCATAAAAAAATATTTTTAGTAGGTGTAGTAGGTTGAGGGGCAACTAATTGGGCTTCCGGTCGAGGTGAAGATACCCCGAACAAACCCCTCTGAAAGTGCGTTATATCGACTAGAGGGGGATGAATAGGCAATTTTTACAAATTCGTCACTGAGGAAATTCAAGGTGAGGAATTTCCTAAGTCATGAACAACTAGCAGCGGTAAAAGTACTCAGATGCAAGCGTAACAGAGTAGTAACAGGGACATCATGATGAAATGAAAACAAGCACAAAGTACAGGAAATTGAGAAAGTCTTCAGTCAAAGTCTTCAAACAGTAACAATCAAGTACTTCAACACATGAATGAGGAAATGAAAGGGTTGAGGAAATAGAACCAGTAGCTTGGTGAAGACGATGATTTGGTAGACCAGTTCGAACTGCTGTGACAGCCGTACGTCTGGTTGGAGCGGCTAGGTATTTAAACCTGAGGACACATAGTCCCGGACACACAGTCCTCACCGTATTCTCCTTGAGCTAAGATCACACAGACCTCGCCCAATCACTCATGGTAAGTCTTCAGGTGACTTCCAAACCTACACAGACTCGGTCACTCGGCGATCCACAATTCCTCTTGGATGCTCTAGACCATGACACCTAACCATCTGGAGGATGCACAGTCCTCAAAGGTACCAAGCGTCGGTTCCACACAGGAACAATCTCTTCAGTGATGCTCAATCACTTTGGGATTGTAGGTGTTTGGGTTTGGGTTTTTCCTCACTTGATGATTTTCGCTCAAAGTCCTCGGAGGATGGGATGCTCTCAATGACAAGTGTCAGTTTCTCTCGGAGCGGCCAATCAACTAGTGGTTGTAGGGGGCGGCTATTTATAGCCTAGGAGCAGCCCGACATGATAAGAGTTAAATGCCCTTCAATGATATGACCGTTAGGTGGGTAGATATTTTGGGACAGCTGGCGCATAGCACATCAACGGTCGGATATTTGAGTATCAAATTCCTTGGGGCTATCATGTTCCTCACTTGTAGGCAATCCGCACTGGCGAATTCCTAACTCCTCAGTCAGAACAAATTCCTCAGAGACCAGAAGATATTCGTCTCTGTCACTGAAGAAATTGACTGAACTGTATGAGATTTCCAATGGCTTCACTCGAAAGGATTGGGTAGGTGTAGGATTTTGAGATGAGCATCACTTGGAAAATTTTCCTTAGTTTTACCTCGACCCCCTTTAACAGTACGGTGTTTCCTATGACTCAAGAAAGAGAAAATGAAACTATGAAAACAAAAGTCTTCACGCTTCATAATCCTCGCATGAATATCAAGTCTTCACGGTCACACCAATTTCTTCACTTTCAAAGTCTTCAAGAAAACCAAAGTCTTCAACTGAAGACATTCATTTTTAGGGGTCGACTTTCATCGTAAATATCAAACTCCTCATAGACTTATGGACCTGTGTACACTCACAAACTCATTAGTCCCTTAACCTATAAGTCTTCAATACACCAAAATCACTAAGGGGCACTAGATGCACTTACAATCTCCCCCTTTTTGGTGATTGATGACAATATAGGTTAAGTTTTCAACGGGGATAAACATATGAAGTGTAAATACTGATATTGTGGAATTTGATTGCAAGATATAGAAGAACTCCCCCTGAAGATGTGAATATGTGAGGAATTTGCTCTGAATAGAAAATGCACATTGTAGAGTAGAATCATGGAGATCTCCCCCTATATCTTGTAATTCATACACGCATTTAACATATGATATGAAGAATTTGAAATACATGAAGAAATATGGTGTCTGATGAAATTCAGCATGTGTGCATTAACGTACGTGAGGAAATAGCATGCAGAAGAGAGCAAAAGTATCAGACCACCATAGGACTTAAGTTTACAACTCGATCAACAAATACTTCAGAAGAGCGAGAGTTGTAAATTAACAGAAAAAACGCCAAATATAGAGACCCGCTTGAAGACTAACTCAAATTTCTCCCCCTTTGTCATCGAATGACCAAAAGGGACGAAAAATGAGGACTAACGCCCTTGAAGAATATCATCAAGATGTTGATGGAGGAGCGCCTGCGTTGTTGGGGTCGTCCGTTGGAGTAGGGCCAGCCGCGGTGTCATTCAAGTCTTCAGCTTCATCTGTCTCGCGCGATGAAGAATATGAGTTGGTTACCAGGTGAGGAACTTTGACCTTCTTGAATTTCTTCAAAGGAGGCTGAGACTAGTCAAAGTCCTGTTTGAAGCCCATCTCCTTGAGATCTTCAGCACTGTAGAGATTAGACAGAATAGCCCAAGTGCTGTCAAAGACTTCATGCAAGTAGTAGTGGTTCTTCTTCACAGTATTTTGAGTGACTGTCATGTTCTGAAGAATAGCACCAAACTGACGCTTGACCCACTTGTGATTTCTGTCAACTTTTTGATGTAGGCTGAGGAGAAGCTCACGGTTAGTCTTCACACGCGGAGCAGTGGCTTGAAGATATTGCTTTGAAGCATTTGCGGCAGTATCACGAGTGGCAGAGTCATCATTGGTGGAATATGATGTAGCTTTATGAAACTTTCCATCCAATGGACGAGTGCCTTCATCTATAACAACAACCTTGTCCTTCTCATCAGCTGAGGAAATAGTCCTTTTGAGGACTTCAATTGGCGGCAAGTAGCTGAGATGATTTTGAAAGTCAGCCTTGTAATGAATTGAAGACCTTGATCTGATGAATTTCATGATCCAGGGAGCATAAGGCTTCAACTCAAAAGGTGATAGAGCAGCATTGGCCAAAGTCCTCATGAAGAAATCATGGTAGTTGATAGGAATACCATGTATGATATTGAATAGCAGATTCTTCATTATGCCAACAACCTCTTCTTCATCAGAGTTGTGTCCATTGATCAGACGGAGGGTTTTGGTCAATATGCGATAGATAGTCCTTGGCACATAGAGCAATTCCTTGATGAGGAATGTGGTCCTTGGAGCTTGGCCAGGCTTCAATGGCTTGATCAGCACTTGCATCAGATGATTTGAGAGTTCAAGTTTAGCATAGATGAGCCTTGCACCTTCAGTGGGAGGACTGATTGGAACGGCGTGAAGCAATTCAGAGGCCGGAGCTTTGTAGTGAGTGTTTTCGGTCATCCAGTCAAGCACCCATGAATTCACATCTTCAACATTGCCAGTGATGAGCAGCATGGCATAGAACTAAAGAATGAGCTCTTCATTCCAATCGCAGATGTCGATGCAGAAGTTGAGCAGTCCAGCGTCATAAAGAACACCGAGGACTGGGGTGAAGCACGGAAGAAACTCCATATCCACATGAGAAATTTGCTCATGGTAAAAACTCTTGTCCTTATCAAACAACAGCGAGGAATAGAAATTCATCTGGCTGGCAGTCCAAAAACGCTTGCGACAAAGTCGAGCAGAGTCATAAGGATTGTAGTCGGAGAAGAAATGATGTTGGCCACATTCGTAAAGAGCCAGGCCGGCCTCCCCTTGTTGTGCAGCGGAGCGATTCTTTGGCGGATGAAATCCGCCCCGATCATCTCAAGGGTGAGCCCCGCCTCGGTGAGGCGAAGAATCCTGGTAGTGGCAACCGCGAGCTTCGCGTCGTCGGCGTCAACATTGCTCCAGTCATTTCTGCGAACCGGCGGCGCCTGGCGAACCTGGCAGGATTCTTGTGGATCCTCCTCAATCAAGCACCACCGGCCCCGCCACTCCTCCCACCTCTCCTTCTGAGCGCCCTCCGGGTATGTCCCCTTGGACCTTGGGATCCAGGTGACACAACCGGAAATGGCGCCCCCCTTTTGGATCCGAGGGAAGAAGTAGTGGCGGAAGAGCGTCGTGTTGGGATGCACCCTGACGAAACCCTCGCAGAGGTGCGCAAAAAGAGCCATGCACGCCACGGCGTTTGAGGTAAAATCCAGAAGGTGGAAGCTGTAGGTCTGCATGACGTCATTGAAGAAATTAGAGAAGGGGGGATAAGGCCACAAGAAAAGTAGTCGACGAAGAATGGGTACTGATTCGGGCCGGCTTCGGCGAAAGCATCAGGGATGACGCGCGTGGCCGGATGCCCCGTCGTCCCCCCCGTCTTGCACCCCCACAAGTTCTTGAAGTAGTCTCGGAGATGGAACGCGTCGACCGGCGTGGGGAAGTAGGCAGACTGCGTCCGCTGCACCACCAACTCACTCTCCGGCGGCTCCTTCGCCCCGGCATCCTTGGCCACTCCCTTGCTTTTACTGGTTTTGGGTGCCATGGCGGCTGCGAGAGGCAAAGGGGGAAGGACGACGAAGACGAAGCGGTGGCAAGCAAAGGCAAAAGCTTGAGAGGAAGGAAGAAGGGGACGGCGGTTCCGAGATTGGGGAGGGCACAGAGGGTAAATGAGCAGCGTGCCTGCGGTTATTCCTTTTTACGGGGAAGGCGCAGGCCGCCTCCTTTCCCATTCACTGCGACGTGACGCATGCGTGCGGGAACCGCCCCACACATGACCCCCACATCATGCACGACCCTCCACGTCGCGCGTTCAACGCGGGTCGTGGAGAAGCGCAGCGGATGAAAAGTTACTGCGGTAAAATCCGCCACACCTGCCCGCGCACCGTTCTGGGCCTGGCCCAACAACGCGTCGCGTTTATGTGTGGCCCAGGCCTGGGGGCTCCTGTCGGTGTACAAAATTAGGGGCTCTCCTTTTGACCCCTTTGCTTGTGCACGGATGGTCGGAGCCGCGCCCACGGCCACACTTAGCAGGGCAGGGAGGGAAGCCGGAGCACAAGACAGCCAGAGCAACGCCAAGACCCTTGCCGGGGTGGCCTCCACGGCCCCGGCAAGACCCTTGCCGGGGCAACTTGCCCGACGCCAGCAGGGTGTGCCACCTTTGAGCCCACGGGTTCCAACACCACCAACAAACCACATTGGGACCAAGGCTCGGGAGGCACCTCCGTGGTGGCATGCAGATCTTCATCAAGATCATAAACACGCAAGATCAAATGAGGACCAGAAGACGATGATCCTAGCCGAGGAAATCCACGAGACCCCCGGCAAGCGCCTTGCCGGGGACGGCCGCGGCGCCACGGCAAGACCCTTGCCGGGCCCCCGGCAAGGCCCTTGCCGAGGGCATCAGCAGAACCACAGCCAGGCCCACGCCTGCCAAGACACCACCGCCGTCCCCATGCAGCTGCTAGCTCAACCAGCTGGGCAGGCACCTGCGTGGCGACGAGCGGCCTCCACGACCGATCCAGCAAGCACCTGCGTGGTGGCATGCAGATCTTCGTGAAGGCTCCACCACCGCGCCGGCCTAGCAGCCAGCCAACGTGGTGCCATGACACCTCGTCATCCCGGGCGCGTGTCGAAGCCAGGCGAGATGGCGACAGCTGGGACATGCTTCCTTGCCGTCCCTGATAAAGCGAGAGGGGCACGTCGGCAGCGCATTAAATGCATTTGTCCGATGGTGCCGGAGGATAGACTCATCCACTGTACACTTTTCCACCTCCTATGTGCCACTATGGCAACCCCTTTTTTCTATAAAGGAGGCCCGAGGCGACCAGGAGAAGGATTCGGATCCTTTGGGCAAGTTACACCCTGTAGCTAGCTCAAGAACACAAGAACACTCAAATACATCCACCAAAGCAGGACTAGGGTATTACGCATCTCCGCGGCCCGAACCTGGGTAAACGATCTGTGTGCTTCCTGTCAGACCCGCTCTTTGCACAACCCAGCGCCCGCCAACCGTAGAAGGGATCCCAGTGATTCCATAGGTGTCGATTCCCCCGACATCTTTGGCGCGCCAGGTAGGGGGCGCAGTTGTGGAAATCTGGTCTGATCCGAGCAGCAGCTTCATCGTGGCCGTCGTTCCAAGGAAGAAGATGACCAAGCTTGACGGCACCATCTGCAGATGCGGTGGACGCCCGTGCAACGACAAAAAAGCTAAGTCATGTGAAACTTTAAGCAATTTCTTTTTTATATATAAGGTTATTGTCCTCGAAGGTCCTGCCCTATGTATAGAAAACCTGCATGCAAAGGGGCCCTTCCGCTATTGGCAACACCCTTGCTCTTTTTCGAGACCGCTCAACAGCCCAAGCGGCCGCGTCGAGAACGGCAGGGTAGCCTTCCGCAATTGGCAACGCTCTCGGTCCTGACTCGAGTCCAGCTCGACAGTTCGAGCGGCCTCGTTGAGAGGGGCAAGGTGGTTCGCCTGGCAGCAAGCACACCCGGCGGGCCACTGGGGATCCGTCCTCAAGGCGCCGCGCCTGCAAGCCTACCCGATTAACGTAGGGTGAACATACAAAGGGGGGATTGAACTTGAAAGTAACATGCATAATATCAAAAGTGCTGCAGAGTTATATTACATCAATTGTTGCTGCGGTTCTAACTAAAGATAAAAATTGTCTTGGTCGTGAACCTGCAGCGGCAGTGAGAGATGGGGTGCCTAGTCCCGGCGCAGTCCCTCCACCCTCTGGATTCCGTCGATACGGCTGATGATGGGCTTGATACGCTCCTTGAGCACCGCGAGGTCCGCAACCTCCGGCAAGCTCTCCAGCGCGGCGTCGAAGTCGAGGTTGGGATTCCAGTGCGCCACCTTGGTGAGGACCTTGGTCATGGCACCCCGGCAAAGCCTCCGGGCCTCATCAGCCAGAGAGGCGGCCCGATTGGAGTGACATTTCTCCAGGGCCCCGAAAACACCCTCGAAGAACAGGGTCAGCTTGGCGTTGGGGCTCGCGTTGCGCTCTGGGGTGTACCTCACATTTGGCATCCCCATGGTGGCCATCTGCATAGTGATCCTGCCGGCGACATCTTCGAGGTGGCCGATCCAGCGGTTCTCGCCCTCCACAAAGTCCTTGTGGTTGGCGGCTTCGTTCTTCCGCAGCTGCTTCTCGGCCTCCAGATCCTTGGCCAGGGTCTCCTCTCGGGCCTTGGCCTCCGAGAGCGTCTCCTCGAGACCCTCCAGCTTCAGCTTCAGGTCTTTGATGGAGTCGTTGGCCTTGGAGAGCTGCCCAGCCTTGCCGAGGACTGCACCCTGCGCCTCCACTAGGGCACCGTTGAGCGTGTCCTTCTCCTCGGCCAGCTTCAGAGCCTGATCCTTCAGCATGTCCCGCTCCACCTCCAGCTCTTTCACCTTGCCGGCGTGAACCAGAGCCTGGGCATTGAGGCCTCCTTGTGCCTCTACTCCAGCTCCTGGGTCTGCTGCACGACAAGCTTCTCCACCTCCTCGTCCTTGCCACAGAGTGTGGCAGCAAGCTTCTCCTCACGGGCGGCAAGATCCTCCTCCTGGGAGTTCAGTAGAGCCTGGTGTTGTTGTCGAGCGGCCTCCTCCTTAGCGGCCTGCTCCCTCGCCAGCTCCTCGGCCTTCTCAAAATATGCTTGTTGCAGAAGGAACTCTTGCTGACGCTGGGCCAACTCGCCTTGGATGCCCTTCACTTCCTGGTGGGCATCGCGAAGCCAGGCTTGCGTCTCAGTAACGCGCTCCTTGAAATCTGCTTCTACCTTGTCCGCCACGGCCATCCTGGATCTTATCTTGTCTTGGTGGGCGCGGTGGAGCGCCTGGAGCTTCTGGAAGTTGGCACTCATGGCCTGGAGGAGCCTCTCTTCCTGGGAGCCGCCGCCACCGGCGCTCGGCTCGTCAAAAACTTCGAGCCCGGCGGCGGCAAGCACCTCCTCGTCGAACACCTCTCCATCGGTGGGCGCCCTGGTGCTCGCCGTCCCTGGGAGGTGGACGAACAGGTCGTCGCTCACCTTCAGGTACTTGCCCGAGCCAGAGGCAGCGGAGGAGGAAGGTTGGTCGTCAACCACCTCCTCCTCGGCAGCGGCCTTGCCGGCCTCCCTGGCAGGCCCCTTGCCGGCCTCCTCGGCAGCAGCCTTGCCAGGCTCCCCATCAGATCCCTTGGCGGCGTCCTCAGCAGCACCCTTGGCGGCCTCCTCGGTGGCGATCTTCTCAGCCTCCGCCGCGGCATCCTTGGCGACATCCTCGATGACGGTGTCTATGTCCTCCCGGTCCGCCGAGGGAGGATCTGGATATCGAGAAGGGGGTGAGGCGAAGCCAAGACCGAGATTCAAAAAGAAAAAGAACAGGGACGGAAGGTGAGTGACTTACCCGTGCCGGGCTAGGAAGAAGAGGCCCCCTCCCCGCCAACATCTCGTGCCGAGGCGAAGCCACCAGCGCCCGAGTTTTCCTCCTCCTCCTCCGTGTGCATGGGCACGGTGCTTGGCGCCCTTGCCGGGGACGCCCCTTGGGGCGGCGTGGTCGATGGGGGCGGCGTGTTGGGGGTAGCCCTCAGTGGCTCCTGCTGCTGCTGTCCTCCTCTTGCAACCACGACAAGGTCAGCGCCAAGGGATCATACCCCCAACACACGTCGGCGAGGGGTGAGTGATGAGCTTACGCTGGGGGCTGTGCCGGGGGCTGCTGTCCGGGCTGCTCAACACCACCAACGGTGTACCGGAAGTACCTGCCGGGGGCTGGCCGCTCGCCGAAGCCCTGGCCCTCTTCACCCTCTAGGCCAGTGTCTCCGCATCCCTGCAAAGAAGGAAACAAATCAAGATAAGCGGCACAGTCTGAGGAGGCAGAGATGACAAAAAGGAACAAGATACTTACTCGTCCTCCACCTCCTCTTCTGTTGCCTTCCTCTTCCTCCTTGGGCTGAGGGACCCAAAATCGAAGACAACCTCCGTGTCGTCATCTGCGGGAGGAGGGGAAGCAGCTGGAGTCCGTGGACACTTGGACGAAGAAGAGACAGTTGCCTTCTTCTTCGCCACCGCGGCCTTCACCACTTTCCTCGCTGCGGAGGCCCTTGTCTGGCGCACGGACGCCTCCTGGGTTTGCTGCGGCTGCACGGCCCTGCCAGGCCGGACCGGCTCGCCGGAGCTGGCCCGCCGCAGGACTCGCCCTCTCCCCGTGGCCAGGGGATTGACAGCCTCAGCCTCCTCCTCCGACGACTCGTCGACCACATCTTCGATGAGAGGGGCCCCAGTGCCGGCGCTGCTGGCCTTCCCAGCGGACTCCGCCCACCGGGCGAGCTCCTTTTCCTCCACGGCCGCCGCGACCTTGTCCTCCATGCCGCCGGCGCTACTGGCCTCCCTAGCAAGCTCCGCCTCCGCCACCCTGGCGGCGATTGAGGGAGTCTTGGACTAAGGGGTCCTCGGGCATCCGGCCCGTTATCCATGGGCCGGACTGATGGGCTGTGAAGACATGAAGGTCGAAGATTGTACTTGTGTCCGGATTGGACTCTTCTTGGCGTGGAAGGCAAGCTTGGCGACCGACTATGAAGATTCCTTCTTATGTAACCGACTCTATGTAAACCCTAGATCCTCCCAGTGTCTATATAAACCGGAGGAATTAGTCCGGAAAGGACATATTCATTACCATAGTCACACAGGCTAGACTTCTAGGGTTTAGCCATTACGATCTCGTGGTAGATCAACTCTTGTAATACCCATATTCATTAAGATCAATCAAGCAGGAAGTAGGGTATTACCTCCATAGAGAGGGCCTGAACCTGGGTAAACATCGTGTCCCCCGTCTCCTGCTACCATCGATCCTAGACGCATAGTTCGAGACCCCCTACCCGAGATCTGCCGGTTTTGACACCGACATTGGTGCTTTCATTGAGAGTTCCACTGTGCCGTCGACGAAAGGTTTGATGGCCCCTTCTTTCATCTATAGTGACGCTGCCCAGGGAGAAACTTTCCTCCCCGGATAGATTTTCATATTTGGCCGCTTCGTACTGCGGGCCAACTCGCTTGGTCATCAGGAGCAGGTCGATAGCTACGCCCCTGGCCACCAGGTCAGATTTGGAAGCTTGAACTACGTCGCGGATATCCGTGGAGACTTGATCTTCAACGGATTTGAGACCGCGGCGATCGCTCCCCCTCGCTCCGATAAACATGACTTAAATCTGTCATCGGATCACATCCAGGAGAGGGTTCCTGTCGCTGCAACGGCCCTAGAGCCAGAGCAGATCATGCCATCCGAAACCATGGAGTCCGCGGCGTTGGAGCCGCACACGAACTTGACACCCTGCAATATTTGCGTCAGCGGAACTTCGGACTCGTCTCCGGCTATAAGTCCCGGACCATGTACGCCTGCAGACACCGAGCTAGATCGATTATCGATCTTCGAATTCAGCGCCGCAGACGTTTTTCACCACTCACCTTTGGGCGATGTGCTGAACTCTTTAAAGAATTTGTCCTTAGAGAAGGAATCACAGACGAACTATGTTCGGTTCGAGCTAGAGGCTGATGATGGGGAGTTTCGCTTCCCACCCACCACCCACTTCATAGCCACTGTCGAGGACTTAACCGACATGCCCGCTTCTGGCTCCGAAGACATTGACAGTATAGACGACGATGCCGATAAGGAGCAAGGCCAAGACCCACCAGTCATCAGGCGTGGGACGGCCACCCCTTCATATGACGTGTACATGATCGATACACTTCAAAAGCCTCGCGGCAATGACAAGGGAGATCTAGTTAAAACTCCCGAGACACAGTCTAAGTTCCGGTGCCCCAAACACTGTCCCCAGTGACGCTGCAGCAACGATGGCACTGGAGAAAATAGTACTCCAGACGGCGCCGAAAGTAATGAAGACCGTGTGGGAGCAATATCCGAGCAGGAGGAACAGGAAAACGGGCAAGCCAGCCCCGATGAACAGGCCCCGCCCAGCGACGGTTCGGAGGACGACAACTACCTTCCGCTCTCCGAAGATGAGGTAAGCCTCGGCGATGAAGACTTCATCGTACCCGAAGAGCCCCTCGAGGAGGAGCGCTTCAAGCGCATGCTGATAGCTACGGCAAGGAGCCTGAAAAAGAAGCAGCAGCAGCTTCAAGCTGACCAAGACCTACTCAACGACAAATGGACCGAAGTCCTGGTCGCCGAAGAATACGGCCTTAGTGGCCTAGCAAAAAGCTACCCAAAGCACAGATTGTTATACCAGTCCGATGACGGGGCGTTGGAGCGCATACCATCGTCACACAATGCTGCAGGTTGCCGACAACTCTGTCCGGATAAAGAGGCAACTCAAGCCGAACACCAGACCGCCCCACCTCGCCGTAAAGGCAAGAACAACGCAGGTCACGATTACCCAGATGACCTGCAGAGGGACTTGGACAATAGAGCAGGACACGCAAGATCGATCTACGGATCGCGAAAGCATGCTTCGACACGCGACGATGGCTACCTATTCGGACGTATCAAACCTCGCCACGCCCGAGCCGAAAACCGCAAAGGGACTCCTTCGGAGTTACGTCGTAGTGTGGCCCGACATAGAGGCGCCGCACACCCGCTTTGCTTCACTAATGAAGTAATGGATCATGAATTCCCCAAAGGATTCAAACCCGTCAATATTGAATCTTACGACGGGACAACCGATCCCGCGGTATGGATAGAAGATTTCATCCTCCACATCCATATGGCCCGTGGGGACGACCTCCACGCCATTAAATACCTCCCACTAAAACTAAAAGGGCCATCTCGGTACTAGTTAAACAGCCTGCCTGAAAATTCCATAGGCATCTGGGAGGACTTGGAAGAGGCCTTCCTCGATAACTTCCGAGGAACATATGTCCGGCCACCGGATGCCGATGACCTAAGTCACATTGGCCAACAGCCCGGAGAATCAGCCAGCGAGCTCTGGACTCCGTTCTTAGTCAAAAAGAACCAAATCGTCGACTGTCCGGACGCAGAAGCCCTTGCGGCCTTCAGACACAGCGTCCGGGACGAATGGCTCGCATGCCACCTCGGCCAAGAAGGACCTAGATCGATGATAGCCCTCACTGCTCTGATGACCCGCTTTTGCGCGGGAGAAGATAGCTGGCTCGCTCATAGAAGCAATAGTGCCAGCAACCAGGGCACCTCCGAAATCCGAGACGGCAACGGCAAGCCACGAGGAAGCAAAAACAACAGTCGCAATGACAATGAAAGATCAGGCGACACAGCAGTCAACGCCGGATTCAGCAACCCCAAGCCCGGTCAGCGGAAGAAGCCATTCAAGGTGAATCGAGACAAACCATCCAACCTGGACAGGATATTGGACCGACCCTGCCAGATTCATGGCCACCCCGATAAACCAGCTAATCATACCAACAAAAACTGCTGGGTCGTTAAATAGGCCGGCAAGCTCAACGCCGCACACAGGGGGAGGAGGCCGCCAAGCGTCAGGGATGACGGAAAGGTTCACCAACGAAACACCGGGGGTCAGAAGCAATCTCCACCCGAGGATCAACAACTCCTAGAACGGAAGTAGCAACCCAGCTTCCGCCGCCCACTCCGTACACCCACAAAGTTTGTATCGCGCATACATCATTACGCACTCAAGATACCATGGGCATTGGCGGAAGCACAATACAGACAAGGCTGCAAGCACTCCAGTAACTTTCTATTATTATTATTATTTATTTCTTTTTTATTTCTTCCTTTGCTATCCTTTAAAAACAGGTGACGAACAGGATAAACATCTGAAACTGGCTCTATCGGAGTCCAGATCTGTACACTCACCTAAGGGGCTATTTCCATCCAGGATTCCCCCGACCGAGGACTGGCGGCGCAGATGTCACATCCCTAGCTTCTGACGTTGCACTAGGCTAACTTCATGTGTGCATCATGTTTAAACTTTGAAAGAAACTTGAAATGAGGATTGCCTAAACCCTAGCATTAAAGGAATTCACTAGGTTCAACCAAAATATTTCCAGTAAATCCAAATGGCTTTCAAAAATGTTCATCATTCTTGGAAAATGCTGGAAACAATAACCAGAGGTGATGCACATTTTTCCATGACATATTTGGGATTTGATTTAAATCATATGCTATTTGCAATTGGGCATTTAAATGCTGCATATTATTTTAAGTGCTCAATTAGTTCTGAACTTAAGTGAGGGCTGTTAGGAATAATGCAAACAGAGCCCACAATTAATTTTCAGGATTTTTGAAAACGTTTTGGTATTTTTAATAAAGCCCCGAAGTTACAGAAAAATAGAAAAACATTAACATAGAAAAAAGAGAGAGAATAACTGGCGCTTACCTGGCCGGCCTGGCACTGTAGCAGCCCACCAGGCCCATCTGCCAGTTGTCTCCCACCCCGCGCCAGAAGGACGCGAGGCGTGTGTTCGCCGCACGCCGGCACGCGCGCCGGCCACCTCCTGCTTGCCGCTTCCTCCTCGACGCGCCTGGAGACGCCACGACACCCCCCCGGACCTCCCTCACTCTTCCCTGCGCTCTTCCCCTCCCTTGCTGCCCTCTCTCTCCCGCGACCGAACGCCACCATCGCCACCGCTCGCCGTTGCCGCACCCACAGCCTTCCCCGCGCCTCTCCGATGTAACCATGAGCTCCGCCACGACGTCGTCGTCCTCTCCATCGATTCACGCGGCGCCAGAAGCTCTGCTGCATCTCCAACGCCGCCGTTCTCGACCTCGGGCGCCGGTGATCCCCACCGTCGTTTCGCCGGACCCCGTGCCTCCCCTGCCTCGCCAGCAGCACTAGAAGAACCGCGGTGAGCCATTGCACCGTTTCCCCCTTGCCTCGTTGCTTGATTCGCCCCCTAGCCGCATCAACCACCAGAGCCGAGCGCTCCCCGCCGCCGGCCATGTCGCCGCCGCGGTTGCAACACCCACACGTCGCACCAGAGCACGTAGGCGTGCTCAGCGCTTCCTCATGAAGCCGCAGACCCCACCAGTTCACCTCAAAACGCGCTGTAGCGCCTAACCCGTCGGTGCCCGAGCTCCGGCCGCCGCCGTGAGCTCGCTTCCGACGAGCTCGGACCGTCCCAGCCCCTCCCGTCTGCCCTAGCAGATGCACGCGAACGCCAGCTCGCCGTAGCTCCAAACCGCGCCGCAAATCACCGCCTGTAGCGCCGTCCCGAGCAACTCCGGCGATCCTCCGCCGTCAGGTTTGGTCGCCGGCGTCCAACCCCGGTGGTTGGTGACGTGGCACCGTCATTAGCGCCTAACTAACCCCCTTAGAGTCACTGACAGCGGGCCCCGCAGCGGGTCAAAGCCGGAGTCAACGCGGGATTAGTGTCTGTCTCACTGACGTGTGGACCCCACACGTCAGGTTTGACCTGGACGACCCCGCTGACCAGCTGACGTCACCCTGACGCAATGCTGACGCATTAATTTAATTACTGGAATTATTTTTTATACAGGAAATTCCAGAAAATATCACAAACTTCAAAAAATCATAGAAAATAATCTATAGCTCAGAATGAAAAGATTTATATATGAAAAATGATCAGACAAATCCAATCTATCCATCTGTACCATTTTCATGCATGTTAGAACAACTTATGGCCGCTGTTTAGACCAAATCATATAAAGGGATTTAAACCCTCACATATGAAGTTTGAATTTGAACCTAAGGTTCAAACCAACTCCATTTAATATGTTGCTAGTTGCATTAGCTCAAAACACATTCATATTGCCATGTCATAGCATGCATCATATTGTGCATTACATTGATCGTGTTCTTCTCTGTTTGCCGGTGTTGTCCCCTCTCAGTAGACGTTGCTTCGACGATGCGATCGATGACACCGATGAAGAGCTATACTATCTTCGGAAGTGTCAGGCAAGCAAACCCCCTTGTTCATTCCGATACAATCCCACTCTCTCGCTCCTTCTCTCTTTTACTGCATTAGGACAACAATGATTCATCTGTTACTTGCTGCGGTAGCTGAACCCCTTTATCCTCTGCATGACCTGTCAGTGCCACAGTAAATAGATGAAACCCACTAGCATGAGTAGGAGTTGTTTGAGCCCTGATGTGCCTACTCATTCATGCTTGTTTGTCATGCCTGCTACTGCTTAGAGTCGAGTCGGGTATGATTCATCGGGGATGAATTAGAGCAGTGATGAACATGTCCTACTGTGTGTGAACACGATTTGGTAAAGGTAGCGGTGAGAGGCCATGTAGGAGTACATGGTGGGTTGTCTCATTGAAGCCGTCCTCAGGAACTGAGTTCTGTGTTTGTGATCCATGAAACAGTTACTACCATGCATTGGGCCCGAAACCAATGGACCCTCTCGGCTTCTTAATCACCCTTGTCCTCTGTCCAGGAGTTGCAAGTAGTTTCTGGTGTTTGTAGTATGCTGGAGGCCGTGCGCAGCGCTGACTCGAGGGGTGGGCTGTGATGCGGTAGGCACGTGGCCGGGCATGCCGGGCGCCCGTTTGGTGTCTCGGAACCCTGTACACATCGTTCGGGGCCGTATGTGGAAACCTCGGCCGGACTCCCTGCGGATGGAACCTGAATAGGCGATAAACCTGGACTAGAGACTTGAGTGTTTAGGTAGGCCGTGGCCGACACCCTCGCTGGGCTTCCGCTTGAAGGTTGCCGAGTACATGTCGTGTAAACGGCGGTAAGTGGTGAGAGCGTGTGTGACGAAGTACACCCCTGCAGGGTTAATATGATCTATTCGAATAGCCGTGTCCGCGGTAAAGGACTTCTGGGTTGCCTATAACAGTTCATAGACAAGTGAAAGTGGATACTCTAAAATGCGCAAGATAAGCGTGAGTGCTATGGATGGCGTTCTCGTAGGGAGGCGGGAGCGGATCCATAGTGGAGTATTGATATGGTGAATATGTGGACTCGTGTGCGCCACCTCAAAAGAGTTACTTGCAGTCGTAGTTAGGATAGCCACCGAGTCAAAGCTGGCTTGCTGCAGTTAAACTCCACCACCCCCTTTGTTGATACCGATGCATATGTAGATAGTTCTGATGTAAGTCTTGCTGGGTACATCTGTACTCACGTTTGCTTATTTTATGTTTTGCAGAGAGACGTCAGTCTCGCTAGTAGTTCCATGTGGACTTCAACGTTTAGCTTGATACCTCAGCTACGATCTTGTGCCCTCGGCAGGATCTAGTAAATAGTCAGGCTTCTCAGCCTTTTTCATTTGTAGATGTCTGTACTCAGACATGTTAAGCTTCCGCATGTGTTTGACTTGTATGCTCTGAATGTTGGGTCATGAGACCTATGTTTGTAATATCTCGCTCCTCGGAGCCTAATGAATAATTACTTGAGTCGTAGAGTTATGTTGTGATGCCATGTTGTATTTACACATATCGAGCATATTGTGTGTATGATTGAAATGCTTGGTATGTGTGGGATCCGACAACCTAGTTGTTTATCCTTGGTAGCCTCTCTTATGGGGAAATGTAGTCTTGTGCTTCCATGAGCCATAGTAGTTCGCTACAGCCCGGTTCACCGGAGTCCTGCTAGCCCAGCACTACTGCTCCGGAACACTTGACTGACCGGCATGTGTTTCACTTCGTTCCTGTGTCTGTCCCTTCGGGGAAATGTCACGTGGTGACATCCGGAGTCCTGCCTAGCCTGCTACAGCCCGGGTTCCTGGAGTCCTGTTAGCCCAGTGCTACAGCCCAGATTCGCACGCTGCTGACCGACATGCTCGATGTTGATTCATGTATGCCTGTCCCCGTAAGTTAGTGCCACTTTGGGTTCACGACTAGCCATGTCGGCCCGGGTTCTCTGTCATATGGATGCTAGCGACACTATCATATACGTGAGCCAAAAGGCGCAAACGGTCCCGGGCCATGGTAAGGCGACACCCGTGGGAATACCGTGCATGAGGCCGCAAAGTGATATGAGGTGTTACAGGCTAGATCGGTGTGACTTAGAATCGGGGTCCTGACAGCAGACGTGCGACAGGAGGTCCAAAATAATTTTTTGTAGACCGCACTCTCTATTTCTCGAGCCTGTACTGTGCCTGTTCCTCCGCCTCCAACCCCGAGCATGTCAAATAGCCGGGAGGTTGGCTTATATATATATATATATATATATATATATATATATATATATATATATATATATATATCATAAGTAATCATTGGCATATCGCCCAGTTCCCAGTAAACAATATCCGAACTAATCACCTGCATTGTTTCCCCAACGAACATGGCTCCTAAGGTTATTTCACACAAATACCTTGGCATAACCTGCCAGGGGCTTGGTGTGGGAACAAATGAGTTGCCAGCAAAAGTCCGAACATCTCTATAGCATACTTCGGTGTCCCAAGTTTGGCCTTATATGCATCGGCTCCGAATCATTGTCTTGGGTCAATAGTTGGGTTGCCCGTCTCCTGTGCTTGCTACCCTACGTACCTCTCTATCAGCTAGGGTAGTAAAGGGAGAACTACTATGATTGTGCCCTGGTCTAAACTGGACAAGTACCTCAGTAGAGAAAGCCGAAAACTGACTGTCATGATGCGGCATGAGCTGGTCAACCACTTGACGACTTCTTGGAATCTTTAGCGATTCTCCGTGTCACACGAGGGATCTTTTTTAGATCAAATATGTAAGGCACCATACGCCACATACATACCAGGGGCTATGTCGTATCCCCACCATAAAACTCCTATGGCTAAGTGAAAGCGTTAACGCCCTATAGTCCGATTGCCTGGTTCGCCGCATTATCACCTCCTTCATGGACCAAGACGTTGGATAAAGAGTGATTAAATGCCTTTCTGAACACCCCCGTACTTCCTACGAGGGGGCTGAAGCCGACGACTGGAAAACTTTCAGATTATATCAAAACGGCCGCACAGGAGGAATTCAAGCTTTCAAGCAAAACATAAATAGATTAACTATAAAATTGTCTTTTACAATATTCATACACCTCACTCGAACATTATGTCTTTCGAGCACTGACCCTCTATAAAGCGGGCGGCCTCTAGGACGTCTTCAAAATAATGCTCCGGTTCTGGGCGGTCCTTACCTTTGGGTGGACTCTTCGTCGCAACATCGATGGCCTTCATCTTCCCCCAGAATGTTTTGACTCGGGCAAAAGCCATCCGCGCACCCTCAATGCACGATGATCGCTTCACATCATCGATACGCGGCACCGCATCAACAAGCCTCTGCACCAAACTGAAATAGCTATTCGGAACAGGCTCGGTTGGCCACAACCGGATTATGACATCCTTCATGGCAGCGCCTGATATCCTATGAAGTTCGGACCATTGGGACATCTGTTCATTGAGCAGCAGAGGGCGCTTTGATGCGCCAAACTGTGACCAAAAAAGCTTCTCCGTCGCATATCCATCTCATGCTTGGTAATACTGCGCCGCATCGGCAGAACTCTTCGGCAAGTCCAAGAACTCGTCCGGAGAACTCCATACTTGGTTAAGCTGGGCATAGTTTGGGTCACCGAACTTAGTTTGCAGCAGAAAGGGCTTTCCAGCCGCGATCTCCCTTGCCTGTCGAACCTCCTCTCGGGCTGCTCTGGATTCCGACCGCGCTGCTCTAGCCTCTTGGAAGGCCTTGTCCAGATCAGCCGTTAAGGCTTTACTCTCCTTCTCCAGAAATTCACAATGGCCGGTAGCATCCTCCAGTTAGAGCATCATCGTGGATATCTTCTCCTCATCTTGGCGCCGTGCAACTTGTTCGGCTTTTAATTCAGCCGATGCCTTTTCGGCAGCAGCATTGCTACGACGGGCCTGCTCCTTGGCCCGGTGTCATGGTATTCTCACGGGGGAGGGTGCGAGGCGACAGATGCCACAAGGGCTTAGTGTGAGGTTAAGACTGCTGCTGATAGGACCGGGAGCGGGTATGCGAGTAGCACGCGCTAGTTTACCCAGGTTCAGGGCTCTCCGGAGAGATAATACCCCTACTCCTGCATGTCTGAGTATCTGTAGTATATCTGGTACAGAGTTGCTCCTGGAGCTGTATCTGAAGTCAGTGCCATAGGCATCTGACTTGGTATATATGCATATGAGCTAGTGGCTGCATGTGCCTGAGCATGCATGCGTGAGTGGCCTTGTGGCCGGCCAAGTGCATGTGGCATGGCTGTGGGTGTTCTCCTCTCCTTGGTGGATGGATGGATGCCCATATAAATAGGCATGGCTAGCTTAGCATGGGTGGTGGCGGCGTTGGTGGTAAGCTACCTTGGGTAGCTTACAAACCAAGCCATGTAGTAGTATGGGCAAGGCATGATGGGTGTCATGCTTGTCCCCTGGGCACTTTATAAAATAGTGCCAAGGGGACAGGTACACTGTAGATGATGCCGCGGTGTGGCTGTCCCATCAGGGTCTTGTCGGTGTTGGGTCGGGCTGCAGTCGGCAGACGGCTGGTCGGCGCAGTCGGCAACCGGCTGGTCGGCGCAGTCGGCAGCCGGGAGCCGGCCGGGCAGAGCAGTCGGATGGGGAGCCGGCAGGAGCAGCCGGGCAGTCAGACTGAGGGGCTTTGCTAGCCCCGATGTCTTGAATTATTGTCTCGCCGTCTTCGGGGTATCCGTGGCCAATTACTCCGACAGTAGCCCCCAAGCCTCCGGGCAACTTGGCAAAGTTGGGCGGAGGTTTTTTGGCGGGTGTTTCATGGAAATGATCATGCAAAAGACAAAGTTAGTCCACGCAGATATATCAAATGATTGCTTTTAGCACTGCAAGTTTTATGCGGAGGGTGCCGACTCGGTTCGTCCGAGCCCCCTTCAATCTCTTTCGTGTTCCCTCTGCTCTTTGGCTTGTGCTCTCGCTTGCCGGACAGCCGCTCTGTGGTCTGTGGCTGAGAGTGGGCCGTGGAGTGGAGTCTACAATACTCAGACTCTGGGAGCGAATTCAACCGAGTAGATACTCGTAAAGGAAATGGCCGGGTCGCCCGAACCGTTTTTCTTCCCGGACGTTTTTCGCGTGGGTGGCCTCCAGCGTTCACTCTTGCTAGCCGGACAGCCGCTCTGCGAGTCTGTAACTAAGAGTGGGCCTTTGGTACAGTGCACGCTACTAAGCCGTCTGCGGGAACTAACGTCTCAGGCCAAACGGTCAGCCCCCGGGCCAACTCTGGCTGGCGCCGGGGCGAACAGTGATGCAACTGTAATGAAATGCGGAGATAGTCCCCCGAGCATCGCTCGGGGTTATCTGTGCTTGCGTGGTGCAAAAATATGCGGGTGAGGAGCTCACATTGGTTTTCGTGTAGCCGAGGCGGAGTTTGCCGAAGACAGCCGGCGCGGCTCGGCGCTCGCGGAGTGCGCCGGCGCACCCTCTGGGTGTAGCCTTCGAGCCCTCGGGTGCTCGAAGGGGGGTCCCGGCCGGTCAGGCTCGACCGGCCAGGCGGCTCGGCGTCTTGCAGCGCCCTTTTTCTTCTTCTGCCGGCTGCTGGCAGCCGGACAAAACTCTTCTCTTGTCTGCAATCTTCCGTGGGGGCGCGCGAGCGCACCCACTGGGTGTAGCCCTCGAGATTCGGGCCGACTGCTGAGCAGTCGGGCCGGATCTTCCGACAACTACTTTGTCCTCTTCCTCGCGGGGGCGTGTCAGCGCATCCGCTGGGTGTAGCCCCCGAGATTCGGGCCGACTGCTGAGCAGTCGGGCCGGATCTCCCGGCAAGTACTTTGTCTTCTTCTTCGTGGGGGCGCGTCAGCGCACCCACTGGGTGTAGCCCCCGAGATTTGGGCCGACTGCTGAGCAGTCGGGCCGGGTCTCCCGGCAACTACTTTGTCTTCTTCTTCGCGAGGGCGCGTCAGCGCACCCGCTGGGTGTAGCCCCCGAGATTCGGGCCGACTGCTGAGCAGTCGGGCCGGATCTCCCAGCGACTACTTTGTCTTCTTTTTCTTCTTCAGCCGGCTGGGCAGCCGGACTCCGACACATCAGTCGGGCTCTTTGTAGCCGGCCAGGCAGCCAGCGGTCGGACGCACGTCTAGCAGTCGGACGCACATTTCTTTCTTCTCCTTCGTTTCACGGACGCCCACTTTTTTTTTCAGCCGGCTGTGGGCAGTCGGCCCTTGGCTTTTTTAGCCGGATCTCGGGCAGCCCGCCCTTTTCTTTCTTCAGCTTTTTTTCTTCTTTCCTTTCTCGGGCAGCCCGCCTCTCACTCCATTTTTTTGACGACCGGCTTGAGAACCCGGCCTTTTGACTTTTCTTTTAGCCAGCGTGGGCAGCCGGGCTCTTTCTTTTTCTTTCTTGTCCCAGTCGGCCTCTCGGATAGTCGGCTTGCGAGGAGTGGAGCGAGGGGAAGCCGGCAGCCGGCCAGGCCGGCCGGGTGGCAGGCGGAGCCGGCCGTCCGGGTGCCGGGACTTGGGCGACTTGGCGCGGTGCGAACGGCGGTCGGCGCGCCTGAGACAGCGAGCGCGCGGGAGGTAGGCGGCCCCGCGCGGAGGCGGAGCAGCCGGCCAGGCACAGGCAGCGCGGCAGAGACTGAGGTGCGGGCCGGCCGGGTGCGGGCAGAAGCCGGCGCGTGAGGATGCGCGCGGCATGGAGCGGGGAGGTGGGCCAGCCGAAAGCGGACACACGAGGGAGCCGGCCGGGAGCCACCACCGGCCGGAGCAGACGGCGCGAGCCGCTCGTCGCATGGCGCGGGAGCCGGCCGGGAGCCACCACCGGCCGGAGGAGACGGCGCGAGCCGCTCGTCGCACGGTGCGGGAGCCGGCCCGGAGCCGCGGCCAGCTTGAGGAGACGGAGCGCGTCGCAGGAGTCGGGGGGCCGCAGCAACACGGGCGCGCGTTGTGGAGCCGTCTGCGAGCGGGAGGCCGGGCCCCTGCGGGAGGCCGCAGGCGGAGGAGCTGGCAGGGGCGCGGGCCGATGCCGGCCGGGGCGGGAGAAGGCACAGTGTGGCCGGCGCGCCCGCGGAGCGGAGCCGAGGTCGAGGAAGATCCTCGCGGGGAGCTCGACATAGCCGGATGGTCGAGGGAGCTGGACCTGCCTAGGCACGAGGCAGCGCCACGCACGGGGCAGCACGGCAGCGGCCGGCGGGTTGGTGCTGCAGAGGCCGGCGCGCGGGGGCGGAGCTGGCGAGATAGGGATCGAGTAGAGAAGCCATCAGCATCCCTGTGCGCTCGTGAGGAAGAGAACGCAGCAGGGGAGGAACGAGGGAGCTAAAGCATTGAGCTATGGCCTGGAGCGGAGTGGAGGTGAGCTAGTACGTACGTACGTAGTTCTCGGCAAGCTAGCTGAAGAATCCATCAAGCTGCCAGGCTGTGTGCTTGCTTGCTAGCTTTGCATATGCGTGCAACTGCAGGTGAGGTGGGCGGCAGCCAGGAGCTCGGAGCAGAGGACGGACGCGACGCTCGGAGCAAAGGACGGCTGGAGCTGCGGGCACACAGCGGAGGTGCCGGGCCGGAGCTGGGCGATGCGGGAGCAGCGGCCGTAGCTATGGAGGCTCAGGAGTGAGCACTGGTTTGCTAGTGCACAACCATTGTCTGGCTTGTGTACAGGTCCTGTCCGACTTGCATCTGAGAAGTATATGGGTTGTGTATGGGCAGCGACAAATAGCAGCAGCTGCAGATGGCGGCGAAGCCGAAGGAAGAGAGCGATGTGGGCGGCGCGCGGATGGATGCGGCCGACCAAAGCGAGGTGGCGTGGCGCACACGGACGGACGGTCGGCGTCGCAGCGGTGGTGAAGAAGCCGAGGCCGATGGCAAGGACGTGCCGCCCTCGCGGCCATTCCGGGGGCATGTCGATGTCGAGCCCCCGACCGCTATCGGAGAGACAGCGCGACGCCGCGGTGGTGAAGACGAAAATGGTCCCGCCCGGACTGCGAAACCAGCAGCAGCGTGGTAGCATAGTACCGCCCCACGGTGGGCACCAACTGTCGTGGTATTCTCACGGGGGAGGGTGCGAGGCGACAGATGCCACAAGGGCTTAGTGTGAGGGTAAGACTGCTGCTGATAGGACCGGGAGCGGGTATGCGAGTAGCACGCGCTAGTTTACCCAGGTTCGGGGCTCTCCGGAGAGATAATACCCCTACTCCTGCATGTGTGAGTATATGTAGTATATCTGGTACAGAGTTGCTCCTGGAGCTGTATCTGAAGTCAGTGCCATAGGCATCTGACTTGGTATATATGCATATGAGCTAGTGGTTGCATGTGCCTGAGCATGCATGCGTGAGTGGCCTTGTGGCCGGCCAAGTGCATGTGGCGTGGCTGTGGGTGTTCTCCTCTCCTTGGTGGATGGATGGATGCCCATATAAATAGGCATGGCTAGCTTAGCATGGGTGGTGGTGGCGTTGGTTGTAAGCTACCTTGGGTAGCTTACAAACCAAGCCATGTAGTAGTATGGGCAAGGCATGATGGGTGTCATGCTTGTCCCCTGGGCACTTTATAAAATAGTGCCAAGGGGACATGTACACTGTAGATGATGTCGCGGTGTGGCTGTCCTGTCAGGGTCTTGTCGGTGTCGGGTCGGGCTGCAGTCGGCAGCCGGCTGGTCGGTGCAGTCGGTAGCCGGCCGGGCAGAGCAGTCGGACGGGGAGCCGGCAGGAGCAGCCGGGCAGTCGGACTGAGGGGCTTTGCTAGCCCCGATGTCTTGAATTATCGTCTCGCTGTCTTCGGGGTATTCGTGGCCAATTACTCCGACACCCGGGCCAGCTCCGCTCGAAGAACTTCAACGGCGGCAGCACCATCTGCAGCCATGCATATTCCAGCATCTAAATCTCAGCATCATGCTTATACCACAAAAATGTATGAGGATTGCCCCGAGTACATACCTAGCGACTCGTCAAGACGGATATTGATTAAAGCAAGATTGTCCCCTGCCACATCAAGCTTCTGCTGCAACTCGACAGTTTCCATAGTCCGGGAAGCGGCCAAGGGGGAAGCAGCCTGTGTTCAAAGTTGATTAGGTTAGTCCTCAAATGATCCTTTTCGATCCTCCGTTTTGCTTCCCAGCGGAAGCCAACCCGAGTATCAGGGGCTACTACCTATACACAGGCGCATCTTTGCAAATGAAACATAGTTGAAAACATTATGTCACAAACCCCGAAGCCCTTCAGTAGGCTCATGAAGGCTTCATTAAATCCGCTCTTCGCGGACGAAGTCTTTTCAACCACTGTACCCATAAAGGTACGCTATTCCCCCGAGACAGATGCTTTCCGCAACATGTCCCGCAACATATCCGGAGTACCCGGGTCTCCGGAAGCTGCTCCAAAAGCACAATCATCCTTTGAAGGAATATGCTCACCCGTCTCCAAAATCACTGTCGGCTCTGAACCAGACAGTCCGGGGCCTTTGTTATCATCAGCCCCGGAATCCCGGACGGTCGGAGGTTGATACATCTCCAACGTATCTATAATTTTTGATTGTTCCATGCTATATTATATTCTGTTTTGGATGTTTAACGGGCTTTATTATACACGTTTATATTATTTTTGGGACTAACCTATTAAACGGAGGCCTAGCCCGAACTGCTGTTTTTTTGCCTATTTCGGTGTTTCACAGAAAAAGAATATCAAACGGAGTCCAAACGGAATGAAACCTTCGGGAACGTGATTTTCGGAACAAACATGATCGAGAGGACTTGGAGTCTACGCAAAGCAATCAATGTGGAGCAAACGAGGCAGGGGGCGCGCCTCCCCCCCAAGGCGCGCCCTCCACCCTCGTAGGGCCCACGTTGCTCCACCGACGTACTTCTTCCTCCTATGTATACCTACGTACCCCCAAACTATCAGGTACGGTGCCAAAAACCTATTCCACTGCCACAACCTTCTGTACCCATGAGATCCCATCTTGGGGCCTTTTCTGGCGCTCCGCCGGAGGGGGCATTGATCACGGAGGGCTTCTACATCAACACCATAGCCTCTCCGATGATGTGTGAGTAGTTTACCTCAGACCTTCGGGTCCATAGTTATTAGCTAGATGGCTTCTTCTCTCTCTTTGGATCTCAATACAAAGTTCTCCTCGATCTTCTTGGAGATCTATTCGATGTAATCTTCTTTTGCGGTGTGTTTGTCGAGATCCGATGAATTGTGGGTTTATGATCAAGATCATCTATGAACAATATTTGAATCTCCTCTGAATTCTTTTATGTATGATTAGTTATCTTTGCAAGTCTCTTTGAATTATCAGTTTGGTTTGGCCTACTAGATTGATGTTTCTTGCAATGGGAGAAGTGCTTAGCTTTGGGTTCAATCTTGCGGTGCTCGATCCCAGTGACAGTAAGGGAAACGACACGTATTGTATTGTTTCCATCGAGGATAAAAAGATGGGGTTTATATCATATTGCATGAGTTTATCCCTCTACATCATGTCATCTTACTTAAAGCATTACTCTGTTCTTATGAACTTAATACTCTAGATGCATGCTGGATAGCGGTCGATGTGTGGAGTAATAGTAGTAGGTGTAGAATCGTTTCGGTCTACTTGTCGCGGACGTGATGCCCATATACATGATCATACCTAGATATTCTCATAACTATGCTTAATTCTATCAATTGCTCGACAGTAATTCGTTTACCCACCGTAATACTTATGCTATCTTGAGAGAAGCCACTAGTGAAACCTATGTGTTGGGGAACGTAGTAATTTCAAAAAAATTCCTACGCACACACAAGATCATGGTGATGCATAGCAACGAGAGGGGAGAGTTTTGTCTACGTACCCTCATAGACCGAAAGCGGAAGCGTTATCACAACGCGGTTGATGTAGTCGTACGTCTTCACGATCCGACCGATCAAGTACCGAACGCACGGCACCTCCGAGTTCAGCACACGTTCACCTCGATGACGTCCCTCGAACTCCGATCCAGCCGAGTGTTAAGGGAGAGTTTCGTCAGCACGACGGCGTGGTGACGATGTTGATGTTCTACCGACGCAGGGCTTCGCCTAAGCACCGCTACGATATTATCGAGGTGTAATATGGTGGATGGGGCACCGCACACGGCTAAGAGATCAATGATCAATTGTTGTGTCTCTGGGGTGCCCCCCTGCCCCGTATATAAAGGAGCAAGGGGGAGGCGGCCGGCCAAGGGGAGAGGCGCACCAAGGGGGAGTCCTACTCCCACAGGGAGTAGGACTCCTCCTTTCCTTGTTGGAGTAGGAAAAGGGAAGGGAGAAGGAGAAAGAAGGAAGGGGCGCCCCCCCTCCCTAGTCCAATTCGGACTAGTCCATGGGGAGGGGTGCGGCCTCCCTTTGGGGCCTTTCTCTCCTTTCCCGTATGGCCCATTAAGGCCCAATACGAATTCCCGTAACTCTCCGGTACTCCGAAAAATACCCGAATCACTCGGAACCTTCCCGAAGTCCGAATATAGTCGTCCAATATATCGATCTTTACGTCTCGGCCATTTCGATACTCCTCGTCATGTCCCCGATCTCATCCGGGACTCCGAACTCCTTCGGTACATTAAAACTCATAAACTCATAATAAAACTATCATCGTAACGTTAAGCGTGCGGACCCTACGGGTTCGAGAACTATGTAGACATGACCGAGACACCTCTCCGGTCAATAACCAATAGCGGAACCTGAATGCTCATATTGGTTCCCACATATTCTACGAAGATCTTTATCGGTCAGACCGCATAACAACATACGTTGTTCCCTTTGTCATCGGTATGTTACTTGCCCGAGATTCGATCGTCGGTATCTCGATACCTAGTTCAATCTCGTTACCGGCAAGTCTCTTTACTCGTTCCGTAATACATCATCCCGCAACTAGCTCATTAGTTGCAATGCTTGCAAGGCTTATAGTGATGTGCATTACCGAGTGGGCCCAGAGATACCTCTCCGACAATCGGAGTGACAAATCCTAATCTCGAAATACGCCAACCTAACAAGTACCTTCGGAGACACCTGTAGAGCACCTTTATAATCACCTAGTTACGTTGTGACGTTTGGTAGCACACAAAGTGTTCCTCGGGTAAACGGGAGTTGCATAATCTCATAGTCATAGGAACATGTATAAGTCATGAAGAAAGCAATAGCAACATACTAAACGATCGAGTGCTAAGCTAACGGAATGGGTCAAGTCAATCACGTCATTCTCCTAATGACGTGATCCCGTTAATCAAATGAAAACTCATGTCTATGGCTAGGAAACATAATCATCTTTGATCAACGAGCTAGTCAAGTAGAGGCATACTAGTGACACTCTGTTTGTCTATGTATTCACACATGTATTATGTTTCCGGTTAATACAATTCTAGCATGAATAATAAACATTTATCATGATATAAGGAAATAAATAATAACTTTATTATTGCCTCTAGGGCATATTTCCTTTAGTCTCCCACTTGCACTAGAGTCAATAATCTAGTCCACATCGCCCTGTGATTTAATATCAATAGTTCACATCACCATGTGATTAACACCCATAGTTCACATCGTCATGTGACCAACACCCAAATGTTTACTAGAGTCAATAATCTAGTTCACATCGCTATGTGATTAACACCCAAAGAGTACTAAGGTGTGATCATGTTTTGATTGTGAGATAATTTTAGTCAACGGGTCTGTCACATTCAGATCCGTAAGTATTTTGCAAATTTCTATGTCTAGAATGCTCTGCACGGAGCTACTCTAGCTAATTGCTCCCACTTTCAATATGTATCTAGACCGAGACTTAGAGTCATCTAGATTAGTGTCAAAACTTGCATCGACGTAACCCTTTACGACGAACCTTTTGTCACTTCCATAATCGAGAAACATATCCTTATTCCAGTAAGGATAATTTTGACCGTTGTCCAGTGATCTACTCCTAGATCACTATTGTACTCCCTTGCCAAAATCAGTGTAGGGTATACAATAGATCTGGTACACAGCATGGCATACTTTATAAAACCTATGGCCGAGGCATAGGGAATGACTTTCATTCTTTTTCTATCTTCTGCCGTGGTCGGGCTTTGAGTCTTACTCAATTTCACACTTTGTAACACAGGCAAGAAACTCTTTCTTTGACTGTTCCATTTTGAACCACTTCAAAATCTTGTTAAGGTATGTACTCATTGAAAAAACTTATCAAGCGTCTTGATCTATCTCTATAGATCTTGATGCTCAATATGTAAGCAGCTTCACCGAGGTCTTTCTTTGAAAAACTCCTTTCAAACACTCCTTTATGCTTTGCAGAATAATTCTACATTATTTCCGATTAACAATATGTCATTCACGTATACTTATCAGAAATGTTGTAGTGCTCCCACTCACTTTCTTGTAAATACAGGCTTCACTTCAAGTCTGTATAAAGCTATATCCTTTGATCAACTTATCAAAGCGTATATTCCAACTCCGAGATACTTGCACCAGCCCATAGATGGATCGCTGGAGCTTGCATATTTTGTTAGCACCTTTAGGATTGACAAAACCTTCTGGTTGCATCATATACAACTCTTCTTTAATAAATCCATTAAGGAATGCAGTTTTGTTTATCCATTTGCCAGATTTCATAAAATGCGGCAATTCCTAACATAATTGGGACAGACTTAAGCATAGATACGAGTGAGAAACTCTCATCGTAGTCAACACCTTAAACTTGTCGAAAACCTTTTGCGACAATTCTTGCTTTGTAGATAGTAACACTACTATCAGCGTCCGTCTTCCTCTTGAAGATCCATTTAATCTCAATGGCTCGCCGATCATTGGGCAAGTCAATCAAAGTCCATACTTTGTTCTCATACATGGATCTCATCTCAGATTTCATGGCCTCAAGCCATTTCGCGGAATCTGGGCTCACCATCGCTTCTTCATAGTTCGTAGGTTCGTCATGGTCTAGTAACATAACCTCCAGAACAGGATTAACGTACCACTCTGGTGCGGATCTTACTCTGGTTGACCTACGAGGTTCAGTAATAACTTGATCTGAAGTTCCATGATGACCATCATTAACTTCCTCACTAATTGGTATAGGCGTCACAGAAACTGGTTTCTGCGATGAACTACTTTCCAATAAGGGAGCAGGTACAATTACCTCATCAAGTTCTACTTTCCTCCCACTCACTTCATTCGAGAGAAACTCCTTCTCTGGAAAGGATCCATACTTAGCAACGAACGTCTTGCCTTCGGATCTGTGATAGAAGGTGTACCCAACTGTCTCCTTTGGGTATCCTATGAAGACACATTTCTCCGATTTGGGTTTGAGCTTATCAGGATGAAACTTTTTCACATAAGCATCGCAACCCCAAACTTTAAGAAATGACAACTTTGGTTTCTTGCCAAACCACAGTTCATAAGATGTCGTCTCAACGGATTTAGATGGTACCCTATTTAACGTGAATGTAGCTGTCTCTAATGCATAACCCCAAAACGATAGTGGTAGATCAGTAAGAGACATCATATATTGCACCATATCTAATAAAGTACGGTTACGATGTTCGGACACACCATTACACTGTGGTGTTCCAGGTGGCGTGAGTAGTGAAACTATTTCACATTGTTTTTACTGAAGGCCAAACTCGTAACTCAAATACTCTTCTCCACGATCAGATCGTAGAAACTTTATTTTCTTGTTACGATGATTTTCCGCTTCACTCTGAAATTATATGAACTTTTCAAATGTTTCAGACTTCTTTTTCATTAAGTAGATATACCCATATCTGCTCAAATCATCTGTGAAGGTCAGAAAATAATGATACCTGCTACGAGCCTCAATATTCATCGGATCGCATACATCAGTATGTATGATTTCCAACAAATCTGTTGCTCTCTCCATAGTTCCGGAGAACGGCGTTTTAGTCATCTTGCCCATGAGGCACGGTTCGCAAGCATCAAGTGTTTCATAATCAAGTGATTCCAAAATCCCATCAGTATGGAGTTTCTTCATGCGCTTTACACCAATATGACCTAAACGGCAGTGCCACAAATAAGTTGCACTATCATTATTAACTTTGCATCTTTTGGCTTCATTATTATGAATATGTGTATCACTACGATCGAGATCCAACAAACCATTTTATTGGGTGTATGACCATAGAAGGTTTTATTCATGTAAACAGAACAACAATTATTCTCTAATTTAAATGAATAACCGTATTGCAACAAACATGATCAAATCATATTCATGCTCAACGCAACCAAATAACACTTATTTAGTTTCAACACTAATCCCGAAAGTATAGGGAGTGTGCGATGATGATCATATCAATCTTGGAACCACTTCCAACACACATCGTCACTTCACCCTTAACTAGTCTCTGTTCATTCTGCAACTCCTGATTCGAGTTACTAATCTTAGCAACTGAACTAGTATCAAATACTGAGGGGTTGCTATAAACACTAGTAAAGTACACATAAATAACATGTATATCAAATATACCTGTGTTTACTTTGCCATCCTTCTTATCTGCCAAATACTTGGGGTAGTTCCGCTTCCAGCGACCGGTCCCTTTGTAGTAGAATCACTTAGTCTCAGGCTTAGGTACAGACTTGGGCTTCTTCACTTGAGTAGCAACTTGCTTGCCGTTCTTTTTGAAGTTCCCCTTCTATCCCTTTGCCCTTTTCTTGAAACTAGTGGTCTTGTTAACCATCAACACTTGATGCTCTTTCTTGATTTCTTCCTTCGTCGATTTCAGCATCGCGAAGAGCTCGGGAATTACTTTCGTCATCCCTTACATACTATAGTTCATCACGAAGTTCTACTAACTTGGTGATGGTGACTAGAGAATTCTGTCAATCACTATTTTATCTGGAAGATTAACTCCCACTTGATTCAAGCGATTGTAGTACCCAGATAATCTGAGCACATGCTTACTGCTTGAGCTATTCTCCTCCATCTTTTAGCTATAGAACTTGTTGGAGACTTCATATCTCTCAACTCGGGTATTTGCTTGAAATATTAACTTCAACTCCTGGAACATCTCATATGGTCCATGACGTTCAAAACGTCTTTGAAGTCCCGATTCTAAGCCGTTAAGCATGGTGCACTAAACTATCAAGTAGTCATCATATTGAGCTAGCCAAACGTTCATAACGTCTGCATCTGCTCCTGCAATAGGTCTGTCACCTAGCGGTGCATCAAGGACATAATTTTTCTGTGCAGCAATGAGGATAATCCTCAGATCACGGATCCAATCCGCATCTTTGCTACTAACATCTTTCAACATAAATTTTCTCTAGGAACACATCAAAAATAAACACAGGAAAGCAACAACGCGAGCTATTGATCTACAACATAATTTGCAAAATACTATCAGGACTAAGTTCATGATAAATTTAAGTTCAATTAATCATATTACTTAAGAACTCCCACTTAGATAGACATCCCTCTAATCCTCTAAGTGATCACGTGATCCATATCAACTAAACCATGTCCGATCATCACGTGAGATGGAGTAGTTTCAACGGTGAACATCACTATGTTGATGATATCTACTATATGATTCACGCTCGACCTTTCGGTCTCCGTGTTCCGAGGCCATATCTGCATATGCTAGGCTCGTCAAGTTTAACCTGAGTATTCTGCGTGTGCAACTGTTTTGCACCCGTTGTATTTGAACGTAGAGCCTATCACACCCGATCATCACGTGGTGTCTCAGCACGAAGAACTTTCGCAACGGTGCATACTCAGGGAGAACACTTTTATCATGAAATTTTAGTGAGAGATCATCTTATAATGCTACCGTCAATCAAAGCAAGATAAGATACATAAAAGATAAACATCACATGCAATCAATATAAGTGATATGATATGGCCATCATCATCTTGTGCTTGTGATCTCCATCTCCGAAGCACCGTCATGATCACCATCGTCACCGGTGCGACACCTTGATCTCCATCGTAGTATCGTTGTCGTCTCGCCAACTATTGCTTTTACGACTATCGCTACCGCTTAGTGATAAAGTAAAACAATTACATGGCGATTGCATTGCATACAATAAAGCGACAACCATATGGCTCCTGCCAGTTGTCGATAACTCGGTTACAAAACATGATCATCTCATACAATAAAATATAGCATCATGTCTTGACCATATCACATCACAACATGCCCTGCAAAAACAAGTTAGACGTCCTCTCCTTTGTTGTTGCAAGTTTTACGTGGCTGCTACGGGCTTAGCAAGAACCGTTCTTACCTACGCATCAAAACCACAACGATAGTTTGTCAAGTTGGTGCTGTTTTAACCTTCGCAAAGACCGGGCGTAGCCACACTCGGTTCAACTAAAGTGAGAGAGACAGACACCCGCCAGTCACCTTTAAGCAACGAGTGCTCGTAACGGTGAAACCAGTCTCGCGTAAGCGTACGCGTAATGTCGGTCCGGGCCGCTTCATCTCACAATACCGCTGAACCAAAGTATGACATGCTGGTAAGCAGTATGACTTATATCGCCCACAACTCACTTGTGTTCTACTCGTGCATAGCATCAACGCATAAAACCAGGCTCTGATACCACTGTTGGGGAACGTAGTAATTTCAAAAAATTTCCTACGCACACACAAGATCATGGTGATGCATAGCAACGAGAGGGGAGAGTGTTGTCTACGTACCCTCGTAGACCGAAAGCGGAAGCGTTATCACAACGCGGTTGATGTAGTCGTACGTCTTCACGATCCGACCGATCAAGTACCGAACGCACGACACCTCCGAGTTCAGCACACGTTCAGCTCGATGATGTCCCTCGAACTCCGATCCAGCCGAGTGTTAAGGGAGAGTTTCGTCAGCACGACGGCGTGGTGACGATGTTGATGTTCTACCGACGCAGGGCTTCGCCTAAGCACCGCTACGATATTATCGAGGTGTAATATGGTGGAGGGGGGCACCGCACACGGCTAAGAGATCAATGATGAATTGTTGTGTCTCTGGGGTGCCCCCCTGCCCCCGTATATAAAGGAGCAAGGGGGAGGCGGCCGGCCAAGGGGAGAGGCGCGCCAAGGGGGGAGTCCTACTCCCACCGGGAGTAGGACTCCTCCTTTCCTTGTTGGAGTAGGAAAAGGGAAGGGAGAAGGAGAAAGAAGGAAGGGGGAGCCCCCCTCCCTAGTCCAATTTGGACTAGTCCATGGGGAGGGGTGCGGCCTCCCTTTGGGGCCTTTCTCTCATTTCCCGTATGGCCCATTAAGGCGCAATACGAATTCCCGTAACTCTCCGGTACTCCGAAAAATACCCGAATCACTCGGAACCTTCCCGAAGTCCGAATATAGTCGTCCAATATATCGATCTTTACGTCTCGGCCATTTAGAGACTCCTCGTCATGTCCCCGATCTCATCCGGGACTCCGAACTCCTTCGGTACATCAAAACTCATAAACTCATAATAAAACTGTCATCGTAACGTTAAGCGTGCGGACCCTACGGGTTCGAGAACTATGTAGACATGACCGAGACACCTCTCCGGTCAATAACCAATAGCGGAACCTGGATGCTCATATTGGTTCCCACATATTTTACGAAGATCTTTATCGGTCAGACCGCATAATAACATACGTTGTTCCCTTTGTCATCGATATGTTACTTGCCCGAGATTCGATCGTCGGTATCTCGATACCTAGTTCAATCTCATTACCGGCAAGTCTCTTTACTCGTTCCGTAATACATCATCCCGCAACTAGCTCATTAGTTGCAATGCTTGCAAGGCTTATACTGATGTGCATTACCGAGTGGGCCCAGAGATACCTCTCCGACAATCGGAGTGACAAATCCTAATCTTGGAATACGCCAACCCAACAAGTACCTTCGGAGACACCTGTAGAGCACCTTTATAATCACCCAGTTACGTTGTGACGTTTGGTAGCACACAAAGTGTTCCTCCGGTAAACGGGAGTTGCATAATCTCATAGTCATAGGAACATGTATAAGTCATGAAGAAAGCAATAGCAACATACTAAACGATCGAGTGCTAAGCTAACGGAATGGGTCAAGTCAATCACATCATTCTCCTAATGATGTGATCCCGTTAATCAAATGACAACTCATGTCTATGGCTAGGAAACATAACCATCTTTGATCAACGAGCTAGTCAAGTAGAGGCATACTAGTGACACTCTGTTTGTCTATGTATTCACACATGTATTATGTTTCCGGTTAATACAATTCTAGCATGAATAATAAACATTTATCATGATATAAGGAAATAAATAATAACTTTATTATTGCCTCTAGGGCATATTTCCTTCACTATGGCCCCCGGGTCTATTCTCCATCATATTAATCTTCCAACACTTAGTTATTTCTATTGCCTTTTATTTTACTTTGCATCTTTATTTCTCTTTATCATAAAAATACCAAAAATATTATCTTATCATATCTATCAGATCTCACTCTCGTAAGTGACCGTTGAGGGATTGACAACCCCTTTATCGCATTGGTTGCGAGGTTCTTATTTGTTTGTGTAGGTGTGAGGGACTCGTGCGTGATCTCCTACTGGATTGATACCTCGGTTCTCAAAAACTAAGGGAAATACTTACGCTACTTTACTGCATCACCCTTTCCTCTTTAAGGGAAAACCAACGAAGTGCTCAAGAGGTAGCAGAGGTCCACCTTCGGGTACTGCCTTTTTTGTCCCCTGGTCTAAAGGGACCCTCCGCGATGACACTTCGGAGCCATCCGCCTTATTGGGCGAGGAGGTCGTAGGAGGTGTCTCGCTCTCCATCATCTCTGGGAGGAGACTCCCCTAAGAAGAGGATCGCCCAGAAAAATTCTATGCCAACCTGTAAAAATGCATAAATGCGTTACGTATATCTTCGGTAACAATAACGGAGCGGGACACTATCAAAGTACTATGGATTCTCTTACGGTTTGGCCGAGGGCTTGTCCCCCTATTGGAGCTGCTCAATGGCGTCCCTTTCCAAACCCAAGCCGATTGACGGTGGCATCTTGCCCTTCTTGAAAGATTGCCCCTCCCAATCTTCGGAGGCGGTCCTTTTCCTCCTGCTTGGAGAAGGGATACTGGGTCCTTTTCCGCCTCCGTCTTCGGGCGAGGAAAGGTCGATTTCTCCAGACTCAGTGTTCGACTTACCTCCGGAACCAAGGTCATCTTGGGTCTTCTCGCCCTCCCCTACTGGTGCCTGGTATGGCGCCGAGGCCAGCATCCTTGTTAACACAGGAGTAGCTGAGTCTTCGGGAAGGGGAGCCGGACACCTAATCCGTTCCACCTTCTTTATCCAGCCCTGAAAAAGGATGATACTGTTGGTATCTTGCCACTGGGTATCTGACTATAAGGTATTCGGTAAACGGGTACTTACCGGGGTATCCGGATGGTTACAGTCTAGCCGACATCTTCGGTGGTGTCCAGCCATTGCCTTCGTTTCCCGAAGAATAATCTCCACATTCCTTCGTGCGTTGTGCCGAAGAAGTGCTGAAGAGTCCATGTCCCTTCTGGATTGAACTCCCATAGGCGGAGAGGCCGTCGCTGGCACGGCAGAGTCCGACGAACTAGCATTACTTGAACGACGTTGGCTTTGTCGATGTCCCTCTCAATGAGGCTTCGGATGCGACTTTGCAGAGTTCGCACATCATTCGTTGATCCCCAATCCAGCCCCTTGTTAATCCATGATGCAAGCTGAATTGGGGGCCTGGATCGGAATGCGGGCGCAGTTGCCCACTTGGAGCCGTGGGACTCGGTGATATAGAACCACCCCTGCTGGCACAGATCGGAAGATTTGGCGAAGGATCCTTTCAGCCAAACGGCGCTAGCAAGCTTGCTCACCGTAGTGCCGCCGCACTCGGCCTGCTCCCCCTCTACCACTTGCGGCTTCACATCGAAGGTCTTGAGCCACAAGCCGAAGTGCGGAGGGGTTTGGAGGAAGGCTTCGCACGTGACGATAAACGCCGAGATAAGAAGAATAGAGTCCGGGGCCAAATCGTGAATGTCTAGCCCGTAAAAGAACATGAGCCCTCGGACGAAGGGGTTAAGTGCAAACCCCAACCCGCAGAGGAAGTGGGACATGAACACGACCCTCTCACCGGATCTGGGGGTGGGAATAACCTGCCCCTCGGCAGGAAGCCGATGATGGATTTCAGCGGTCAGGTACCTCGCCGCCCGAAGCTTTGCAATGTCTTCCTCCGCAACAGAAGAAGCTACCCATCGGCCTTGACGACTGGACCGGACATGATTGGGGCTGGTGGCGACCGAAACCCGGGTGTTGGAACTCGGGGTAGCAGGGGTTGAGGAAGAGGCCAGCGTGGAAGAAAAAGACGGGTCTGAACCCCTATATAAAGGTTGCAAATATCAAACGTCTCCTCTTGGGCCTCAAAAACTTGCTTGTTTCCAAGGAGTTGTACCCGAGCGACGGTTGGGTTACTGTGGCACCCCGGCTCAGAGAAAACCGTAACGCCCCGTATTCCAGTCCAGAGATCGAGGAGAAGTCTTCTGGAATATGGCACTGCTTAGTATAGAACAAACCAACTCTCTATTACAACACGAATATGAACACAAGGGTCACGATATTACAATGAATAACATCGGTACGGCGACACTACGCCAACCACGGTTGCTCTATACAAGCAGCATAACAACTCGAAGCAGCGGAACAACTACTGGCACCGGAACAACGAACGGCGATGATGGACTCCAATCCACAGGGACTCTGGCTGGAACGCTTATCCTAGATCGCGCACACAGGAACAACACCAAACAAGCAAGCAATCCAGGCACGACCTGCAAACTGGCATGACACGCCAGGTCGTCAGTACATTGAATGTACTTGCAAGCTCACAATAACTAGAAGCATTCAAGACAAACAACAGCATGGCAATTACAGGTTAAGCAGGAATTATCATGAGATCATCAGGATAACATAACATGAACAACATGAACATAATATCGCTAGAACAATATGATCATGGCATGAACATATAAATCTGATGATACTAGCATGCAACATGATGACACTACATGCACCATTTATTCTTTTCGGGTTACCTCGTAACCATCACATGCATCACTTACCAACCTCGGACATTACACGATCATCTCAGGATCAAATCAAGCTTGGTATAAACAATACCGTAGTAATCATCAAATGACCACAAGGAGCTTGATCTTTACCCACGATTCTCGCACAACATCATGAATATCCAACAACTCGGTATCCTCGATACCACGGTGATCATTCTGGCGATCACAACCATGACCAACACTTGGTCTCAAACGGTTGTCTTTCCGACGATCACAACCAACTTATCTCATCATCGAACCAGGGTTGTTATTAAACACATTATTATTATTACTGTTGACTCACAGTGTGACCGACACGAACTGGGCCCTTATCCATGGGCGCGGCTATCGATATATTTAATATACACTCTGCAGAGGTTAGTACACTGTACCCACACTACAGAACCCATGGCCTCGCACTCCCATTCGGGTGGACCAACGGCGTTCCGACAAAACCGATCTACTGCCATGACACTCTCCCGGCCACTCCGACCCACTCCCAACTGGGCTAGTCCTGGGTGGCCCCGTGTCTACCAAAGACACAACGACCACTGTCGTGGCCAAAACGTCCCTCACGGGGATCGGATCCATAACAACAACAACGGGCACACAAGGTTATGTCTACTTACCGAGCCAGGGTACGCACGCCCATAACCTTCCCTCGTTGGAGGCACCGGCGAGAGGCACGGCAATAGACCCAGTTAGGACCTTCCCATAAAGGTAAGCGTGGTTGCACTGGTCAGCTCGATATGGTGGCACCATGACTCAGCCAACAGTTGTTCAAGTTCAATTTAATCCGGTTAAACTTGAATGCAATATGCTGAGCCATGATAAAATAACATGATGCAATTACAATGCATGAACATGATATCAACATAAGCACGGGGTGCAACATAACTATCCAGCATATCCACAATGAATCATATCCAACTGAGCATGGTATAATGACGAGCATGAATATCACAAGTACAACACTACTCATCAAACCTAGCATGACCACTAGCATCAACAATAAATATCATGCAAGACATATCAACAATGCTACCATGCAATCATTTAACCGACTGGATGCAAAGGGACATCCATAACGACGACACTCGGAACAGACGATAGTCATGCATCGAAGGCCATCACCAACATCAACATGTACTACTAGCAAGCATAAGCATATGAAAGGAATACTAGCAACTATTACAAGATAACCAGGTGCAAGACAACATAACACGAGAGTGAACATGAAACTCTAAGCGGCACCGGAGCAACGATAACCATGTTTTAAACAAGCAAACATTATTAAATATTCAAGTTGAAAACCATGGCTACTGCATGACTATCATGCAAGTGGGTATTGTGGCTTGCCTGGGGTGGAAGAAATCACCGGGACAAAGTGGGAGAAGCTTGTGGAAAGAATCGCCGGAAAACGTTCTCTCTCAGAGGGGGCTGATTAGAGGCAAGGGCATACTGGTCATTTTCACTGTGAAACCACCTAGTGAAAATGTTACCAAAATATAGAGCTCGACGAGACGAAGAAGTGAGCGCTGGTTTCACCTCAATCGGAGTTACGGTTGCGGAGTTATGAGGTGTAGAAGATCAGGGACCAATCTGTGAAAGTTTTCATCACTAATGGGTCCCTGAGTGGATAAGACAGAAACGGATTTCAGAAAATACGCTTTCTGTGTAAGAAAACATATTTCGGGCCGAGGAAGGAAAGAAGTACGCTTTCGGGCAAATGAAAGCGTACAAATGGAAATACGCCTTCGGGTAAATGAAAACGTACTCACCCGGGGGCGCTTCCACCTATGCGCCTAGGCCCGCGCGTGGTCAACGCCCGAGAGGCTGACCGGTGGGGTCCACGTGGAGGAGGGGGTCCAGGCGCGCTCGTCTTCTTCCTCCTCTCCCTGCCCCCGATCGGGAATAGAGGAGCGAGGACAGGAGCGAGGCCGGCGATGGGGCGGGCCGCTCCGCCGAGCTCCGGCCCGGCCGAGCACACCAGAGGGACCGCGGGGCCAGGCCGCACCCGTTCAGAGGGTCAGCCGGCGCCGGGGTGGAGTGGAGAGGAGGGGAGGTCGCGGCGACGAGGAGGGGTACAGAGGGCTCGGGCGACGAGGTTCGCCGGCGATGTGGATACTCCGACGAGGGGGAAAGGTGTGGGGTGGCTCAGTGGGACGAGAGGAAGACGTTGGTGGAGTCGGGAGGGAGTGGGAGAGCTCGGGATGGCCGGACGGGCGGGTGGTGAACGATGGAGGCGGCGGCCGTGCGTGGGGAGGCGTGGCCAGAGGCACTCCAGGGTCGAACGAGTGGGGTGGGGCAACTCGCGGAGACGAGGGGAAGCTCGTGGACAACTCAGGAGGATAGGAGAGGGACAAGGCACACCGGAACCAAGGAGGAACCGAGGCGGCCGAGGCGAACTCCGGCGAAAAGAGGAGGGGGCCGAGGACTCCGGTGGGCTAGGGAGGCAAGTGAGGAGTGGATGAGATGCGGGAGGGCTCGGGGCGTGCTTATATAGCCGAGGGGAAGGCTCTGGAGCACGCTAGCGAGCTTGAGCAGTGCTCTAATGGAGGTCAGAGGCTGGGCATGGCACTGCTCTTAGCGGCGCATTAATGGCGAACCAAGATGAGGCACCGATGCAGGGCGACGCAGTCGAGCACGGGCGAGCTCCAGGACATGAATGGAGGTCGAGACGAGGAGGGAGGAGACGAGCACAGTGGACGGAACAAGTCAGAGCACACGTTCAGCCATGACGCAAGCGTGATCACCACACGCACTGGCGCAAGAGGCGCTCTTTGGCATGGCCAACCATGTCCAGTGGATTGACCTTCATGCCCTTAGTCAAAACGAGGAAATAAATCAGTCCAGGGGCAAAGAAGAGATTTGCACTTAGCTCCAAAAGTAAATCAGTAAGAAGGTGTTTGTAATTCTCTATGGTTAAACCAGCATGGTAACGTGGTAAAGGGTTTGTCTGCTAATGATCACGCACTAAGGTGTTGCTGATCACCAAAAATCAGACCAAGAAAAGGAGTTTAGATGAGGGTTGTTGTAGAAAGTGCAAAACTGGCCAGAATTAGGGATTTGGATGATACACTCACATACTTGATCTCTGTGAGCTGAAGTATGGCAGAGTGGGGTTATATGATGGTATGAAGCTGCTGTAAATATTTCATGCCATTTGGAAATACCAAAGTGGCACTTGCTTCACAAAGCTTCATTCTGGACAGAAACTTGGAAAAATTCTAGAGGAATAATGGCTTGATGAACCATGCCCAAAATGGGTGGAGGTAGGTTATATGGATAATATAAGGCCTAGAAAAATTGGCAGCCAAAATGGAGCAAGATAAAATATACTTGCTTCACAAACTGAAATTTTGGACAGAATCAAAGAATTGAAGATGAGCTCACATGGAGGTATGACATGAGCTCTACTTTGGTTGAGGGCTATGATATGATGATCTGAGGGATCATGCAAAATGGCAACCATTTGGATATGCCTAGCTTGCACCTCCTTCACAAAGCTTCTTTCTGGATAGAAACTTTGGAAAATCATAATTAAATAATTACTAGGCAAATGAGGTTGCATTTTGGCATGTGGCAATGATATGGACAGGAAAAGGTGTCCAAGGAGTTTGAGGTCAATTGGGAAAAGGAAAATAGCACTTGCTTCACAATGTGCCATTTAGGGCAGAATAGGAAATGAATTATTTGAGCATGATGATAAGACAAATGAAATATTTTGCCATATTTGAGAAAGATATGACCCAAACAATTTATGAGAATTATTTGGGAATTTTAGGAGTGATGGAAGTAAAGGTTGCTTCACAACCTAGGGCAATTTGAGTTATTCCTTTAATAGAAAAGGAATATTCCCAATAAAAAGAATATTGGGATTTGGGCTAGGATGAAAATGGAAGGGTCTAGGGAAGGGTTTGGGAATTAAAAGCAACTCTAGAAACAAAGAAGAGGACATCTTCTTCAGTTTCCAGACCACAAAGACACGGAAAAAGAAAACTCAAGCAAAAACCTCAGAAAAACAAAATAAAAAGAAAGGGCCAAAAATCAGGCTGTCACAGTTACCCACGTCCGGGTTGAAAGGAATCCCTTAAAAAAGGGAGGCAAAATCTCCGCTTGGATAAGACGCACCAATAAGACCACGTCTTGGGACGTGGAGCGACGGGCCAGCTAAAACGGTTCGCGAGTAGTGGCCGGGCAGGCGTGGTGTCATATTACCAAAAAGTGGTCGGTGGGTTGAACTCGTAAAAAATTATGTCCTCTGCGGTTGTGTGTGACAGGTTCGGATACTATCATCGCATCCTAAGACTATCTTAAAGTTCGGATAGAAGGGAACCCGCCTTGCAATGCCGAAGACAATCTGCGCGCCGGACTCCTCGTCATTGAAGCCAGGTTTAGGGGCTACTGAGGGAGTCCTGGACTAAGGGGTCCTCGGGCGTCCGGCCCGTTATCCATGGGCCGGATGATGGGCTGTGAAGACATGAAGGCCGAAGACTGTACCTGTGTCCGGATTGGACTCTTCTTGGCGTGGAAGGCAAGCTTGGGGACCGACTATGAAGATTCCTTCTTATGTAACCGACTCTATGTAAACCCTAGATCCTCCTGGTGTCTATATAAACCGGAGGAATTAGTTCGGAAAGGACATATTCATTACCATAGTCATACAGGCTAGACTTCTAGGGTTTAGCCATTACGATCTCGTGGTAGATCAACAATTGTAATACTCATATTCATCAAGATCAATCAAGCAGGAAGTAGGGTATTACCTCCATAGAGAGGGCCCGAACCTGGGTAAACATCATGTCCCCCGTCTCCTGTTACCATCGATCCTAGACGCATAGTTCGGGACCCCCTACCCGAGATCCGCCGATTTTGACACCGACATTGGTGCTATCATTGAGAGTTCCACTGTGCCGTCGACGAAAGGTTTGATGGCCCCTTCGATCGTCTATGGTGATGCTGCCCAGGGGGAAACTTTCCTTCCCGGACAGGTTTTCGTGTTTGGCGGCTTCGTACCGCGGGCCAACTCGCTTGGTCATCAGGAGCAGGTCAATAGCTACGCCCCTGGCCATCAGGTCAGATTTGGAAGCTTGGACTATGTCGCGGATATCCGTGGAGACTTGATCTTCAACGGATTTGAGACCGCGGGGATCGCTCCCCCTCGCTCTGATAAACATGACTTAAATCTGTCATCGGATCACATCCAAAAGAGGGTTCCTATCGCTGCAACGGCCCTAGAGCCAGAGCAGATCGTGCCATCCAAAACCATGGAGTCCACGGTGTTGGAGCCGCACACGAACTCGACACCCTGCAATATTTGCATCAACGGAACTTCAGACTTGTCTCCGGCTATAAGTCCCAGACCATGTACGCCTGCGGACACCGAGCTAGATCGGTTATCGATCTTCGAATTCAGCGCCGCAGACGTTTTTCACCACTCACCTTTGGGCGATGTGCTGAACTCTTTAAAGACTTTGTCCTTAGAGAATGACTCACAGCCGAACTATGTTCGGTTTGAGCTAGAGGCTGATGATGGGGAGTTTCGCTTCCCACCCGCCACCCACTTCATAGCCACTGTCAAGGACTTAACCGACATGCCCGCTTCTGGCTCCGAAGACATTGACGGTATAGGCGACGATGCCGATAAGGAGCAAGGCCAAGACCCGCCAGTCATCAGGCGTGGGACGGCCACCCCTTCATATGACATGTACATGGTCGATACACTTCAAAAGCCTCGCGGCAATGACAAGGGAGATCTAGTTAAAACTCCCGAGACACAGTCTAAGTTCCGGCGCCCCAAAAGCCGCCCCCAGTCACGCCGCAGCAACGATGGCACTGGAGAAAATAGTACTCCAGATGGCGCCGAAAGTAATGAAGACCCTGTGGGAAGAATATCCGAGCAGGAGGAATAGGAAAACGGGCAATCCAGCCCCGATGAACAGGCCCCGCCCATCAACGGTTCGGAGGACGACAATTACCTTCCGCTCTCCGAAGATGAGGTAAGCCTCGGCGACAAAGACTTCATCGTATCCGAAGAGCCCCTCGAGCAGGAGCGCTTCAAGCGCATGCTGATAGCTACGACAAGGAGCCTGAAAAAGAAGCAGCAACAGCTTCAAGCTGACCAAGACCTACTCAACGACAGATGGACCGAAGTCCTGGTTGCCGAAGAATACGGCCTTAGTGGCCTAGCAAAAAGCTACCCAAAGCACAGATTGCTATACCAGTCCGATGACGGGGCGTTGGAGCGCATACCATCGTCACACAGTGCGGCAGGTCGCTGACAACTTTGTCCGGATAAAGAGGCAACTCAAGCCGAACACCAGACCGCCCCACCTCGCCGTAAAGGCAAGAACAACGCACGTCACGATTACCCAAACGACCTGCAGAGGGACTTGGACAATAGAGCAGGACACGCAAGACCGATCTACGGATCGCGAAAGCATGCTTTGACACGCGACGATGGCTACCTATTCGGACGTATCAAACCTCGCCACGCCCGAGCCGAAAACCGCAAAGGAACTCCTTCGGAGTTACGTCGTAGTGTGGCCCAACATAGAGGCGCCGCACACCCGCTTTGCTTCACTAATGAAGTAATGGATCATGAATTCCCCGAAGGATTCAAACCCGTCGATATTGAATCTTACGACGGGACAACCGATCCCGCGGTATGGATAGAAGATTTCATCCTCCACATCCCGCGGCATGCATCTAGAGTATTAAGTTCATAAGAACAGATTAACGCTTTAAGCAAGATGACATGATGTAGAGGGATAAATTCATGCAATATGATATAAACCCCATCTTGTTATCCTCGATGGCAACAATACAATACGTGCCTTGCTACCCCTACTGTCACTGGGAAAGGACACCGCAAGATTGAACCCAGAGCTAAGCACTTCTCCCATTGCAAGAAAGATCAATCTAGTAGGCCAAACCAAACTGATAATTCGAAGAGACTAGCAAAGATAACCAATCATACATAAAAGAATTCAGAGAAGATTCAAATATTGTTCATAGAAAACTTGATCTTAAACCCACAATTCATCGGTCTCAACAAACACACTGCAAAAGAAGATTACATCGAATAGATCTCCACAAGAGAGGGGGAGAACATTGTATTGAGATCCAAAAAGAGAGAAGAAGCCATCTAGCTAATAACTATGGACCCGAAGGTCTGAGGTAAACTACTCACATATCATTGGAAAGGCTATGGTGTTGATGTAGAAGCCCTCCGTGATCGATGCCCCCTCCGGCGGAGCTCCGGAAAAGGCCCCAAGATGGGATCTCATGGGTACAGAAGGTTGCGGCGGTGGAATTAGGTTTTTGACTCCGTATCTGGTAGTTTGGGGGTACGTAGGTATATATAGAAGGAAGAAGTACGTCAGTGGAGCAACATGGGGCCCACGAGGGTGGAGGGCGCGCCCAGGGGGCAGGCGCGCCCCCTACCTCGTGCCCTCCTGGTTGATGTCTTGACGTAGGGTCCAAGTCCTCTGGATAACGTTCGTTCCGAAAATCACGTTCCCGAATGTTTCATTCCGTTTGGACTCCGTTTGATATTCTTTTTCTGCGAAACTCTGAAATAGGCAAAAAACAACAATTCTGGGCTGGGCCTCCAGTTAATAGGTTAGTCCCAAAAATAATATAAAAGTGTATAATAAAGCCCATTAATGTCCAAAACAGAATATAATATAGCATGGAACAATAAAAAATTATAGATACGTTGGAGACGTATCAAGCATCCCCAAGCTTAATTCCTGCTCGTCCTCGAGTAGGTAAATGATAAAAACAATTTTTTTGATGTGGAATGCTACTTGGCATAATTTCAATGTAATTCTTCTTAATTGTGGTATGAATATTCAGATCCGAAAGATTCAAGATAAAAGTTCATATTGACATAAAAGTAATAATACTTCAAGCATACTAACTAAGCAATTATGTCCTCTCAAAATAACATGGCCAAAAAAAGGTCATCCCTACAAAATCATATAGTTTGGTCATGCTCCATTTTCGTCACACAAGAATGCTCTCATCATGCACAACCCCGATGACAAGCCAAGCAACTGTTTCATACTTTAGTAATCTCAAACCTTTTCAACCTTCACGCAATACATGAGCGTGAGCCATGGATATAGCACTATGGGTGGAATAGAATATAATGATGGGGGTTATGTGGAGAGGACAAAAAAGGAGAAAGTCTCACATCAACGCGGCTAATCAATGAGATATGGAGATGCCCATCGATTGATGTTAATGCAAGGAGTAGGGATTGCCATGCAACGGATGCACTAGAGCTATAAATGTATGAAAGCTCAAAAGAAACTAAGTGGGTGTGCATCCAACTTGCTTGCTCACGAAGACCTAGGGCATTTGAGGAAGCCCATTGTTGGAATATACAAGCCAAGTTCTATAATGAAAAATTCCCACTAGTATATGAAAGTGACAAAACAAGAGACTCTCTATCATGAAGATTATGGTGCTACTTTGAAGCACAAGTGTGGTAAAAGGATAGTAACATTGTCCCTTCTCTCTTTTTCTCTCATTTTTTGGGCCTTCTTCTCTTTTTTTATGGCCTTTCTCTTCTTCTTTTTTTATTTTTTCCTCAGTTGGGACAATGCTCTAAAAATGATGATCATCACACTTCTATCTATTTACAACTCAATGGTTACAACTCGATACTAGAACAAAGTATGACTCTATATGAATGCCTTCGGCGGTGTACCGGGATATGCAATGAATCAAGAGTGACATGTATGAAAGAATTATGAATGGTGGCTTTGCCACAAATACTATGTCAACTACATGATCATGCAAAGCAATATGACAATGATGAGCGTGTCATAATAAACGGAACGGTGGAAAGTTGCATGGCAATATATCTCGGAATGGCTATGGAAATGCCATAATAGGTAGGTATGGTGGCTGTTTTGAGGAAGATATAAGGAGGTTTATGTGTGAAAGAGCGTATCATATCACGGGGTTTGGATGCACCGGCGAAGTTTGCACCAACTCTCAATGTGAGAAAGGGCAATGCACGGTACCGAAGAGGCTAGCAATGATGGAAGGGTCAGAGTGCGTATAATCCATGGACTCAACATTAGTCATAGAGAACTCACATACTTATTGCAAGAATCTACAAGTCATCAAAAACCAAGCACTAGGCGCATGCTCCTAGGGGGATAGATTGGTAGGAAAAGACCATCGCTCGTCCCCGACCGCCACTCATAAGGAGGACAATCAAAGAACACCTCATGTTTCAAATTTGTTACATAACGTTTACCATACGTGCATGCTATGGGACTTGCAAACTTCAACACAAGTATTTCTCAAATTCACAACTACTCAACTAGCACAACTTTAATATCACTACCTCCATATCTCAAAACAATCATCAAGCATCAAACTTCTCTTAGTATTCAACACCCTCATAAGAAAGTTTTTTCTAGTCTTGAATACCTAGCATATTAGGATTAAGCAAATTACCATGCTGTTTAAGACTCTCAAAATAATATAAGTGAAGCATGAGAGAACAATAGTTTCTATAAAACAAATCCACCACCGTGCTCTAAAAGATATAAGTGAAGCACTAGATCAAGGACTAAGTGAAGCACATAGAGTATTCTAATCAATTCCGAATCATGTGTGTCTCTCATCAAAAGGTGTGTCCAGCAAAGATGATTGTGGTAAACTAACAAACAAAGACTCAAATAATACAAGACGCTCCAAGCAAAACACATATCATGTGGTGAATAAAAATATAGCTCCAAGTAAAGTTACCGATGGAAGTAGACAAAAGAGGGGATGCCTTCCGGGGTGAGGGAGTCCTGGATTAGGGGGTCCTCGGACAGCCGGCCTATATACTTTGGCCGGACTGTTGGACTATGAAGATACAAGATTGAAGACTTCGTCCCGTGTCCGGGTGGGACTCTCCTTGGCGTGGAAGGCAAGCTTGGCAATTCGGATATGTAGATCTCCTCCCTTGTAACCGACTCTGTGTAACCCTAGCCCCCTCCGGTGTCTATATAAACCGGAGGGTTTAGTCCGTAGGACAACAACAATCATAATCATAGGTAGCTTCTAGGGTTTAGCCTCTACGATCTCGTGGTAGATCAACTCTTGTAATACTCATATCATCAAGATCAATCAAGCAGGAAGTAGGGTATTACCTCCATCGAGAGGGCCCGAACCTGGGTAAACATTGTGTTCCCCGCCTCCTGTTACCATCCGCCTTAGACACACAGTTCGGGACCCCCTACCCGAGATCCGCCGGTTTTGACACCGACATTCACTACAAAAAAAATACACTTCCGTGATGATACGTGTTTGTCACAGTAGGTCGCGTTTTTTGTCATGCATGTACATCCATGAAAAATTTATGAAAGAATCAAGATAGTCATACATGTGCTGTCGTAGAAGTGTTCCATGACATTACCAAAACTATCATCACGGAAGTGTCCACTTCCATGACGATAAATCGCGCGTCACAGAAGTGCTTTCGTCAAGGGTGACCGACACGTGGCATCCACCGTAACGGAACGCCGTTAAGCTACCGGGTCGGGTTTTGGATCCGATAACCCGTTAACAGCCCCGACCAATGGGGATTTTCCACGTGTAAAATCATCATTGGCTGGAGGAAACACGTGTCGGCTCATCGTTGGGGCAGATGTCATCCACTCATTGGACAGAAGGCGCCTATGATACGTTGACACGTGGCACGGCCCAACAGAGGCCCATTCCTGTGAAAAGGCCGGCCCGTTTGACTTGGTCAAAAGGTGGCAGGCCGGCCCATGGAAAGCCTGTTAACGGCCTGTTCGCATATAGCCCATTTACAGCCCGCTAACCCAAGGCCCGTTACGCCCTATCCAAATTAGGCCCAGTAGCGTCATCTGGGCCATCCAATATGATTCCAGCCTGTTTTCACTTCTGGCCCATGTATGGCCCATGACGTCTTTCGGCCCATATGAGGCCCTATGTAACTCTTGGCCTATTAACGACCCGTGGTGAAACTGGCCCGTAATGAACAGTGTATCACTTTACACCCATTAACGGCCCGTGGTGAAACTGGCCCGTAATGAACAGTGTATCACTTTATACCCATTAACGGCCCGTTATTCCATTGGGCCGTTTCCAGCCCATGTTATCTTTCGGCCTTCTCAGAGCCCATTTATTCTTGGGCTCATTTCCAGCATTCGTTTACTTACGGCCCGTTACTGTCATTTTCTGCTTGTGGGCCAAATTCAGCCCGTGGTTATAGTCGGCCCGTTCGTGGTCCGTTAATACGTTGGGCCGTTTTCATAGCGTCATCAAATATGACCTATTAACGATGGCCCGTTATGGTCGGCCCATGAACGGACGATTCCAACTCTAGCCCGTTTACGGCCATAATGCGGCCTGTTATTGGCCCATGTTTGGCCAATCGATCATACGTCCCGTATAAGGCCCATTGATGATACAGCCCGTAGAAGGCCCATTGTTTCTACGGCCCGTAGAAGGCCTAGTGTTTCTACGGCCCGTAGAAGGTCCACTGTTTCTACGGCTCGTAGGAGGCCCAGTGTCACTACAATAAATATTAGCCCATGGTTATTGTGGCCTAGTTTTAAAAAATAGGTTATTGCAGCCACTAGCAAACCGCGGAAAAAGAACCGCACTGACTACAAGCAAACAAATAAACAAGACAACAGGGAAATAAATAAGCAAGCAACTTATGCTAGGCTATCACGGCTATTACACATATTACATCCACTGGGCATCAAAGTTCGCCACCAATGATCATAAAGCGCAACGAAGAAGCATATTACAAAAAACTGGGCACCATTGCAGCGTAACAAAATAATACTGAACCGAGACCACTTCCAAGACAGTTCAAGAAAGGTTAGCCTTGCGGGGGAACTGCTGCGCAAGCTGCTGAGCAAGGCTGTGAGACCGGCCTAGCATGTCAGTCATAGCTTCCAGGTGTAGCTGTTTAGCGATGAGGTTCTCATTGGTGTTCTCCGCAATCTTTCTTAGAGATAGGACTTCAAGTCGAAGTTGAGTTACAGAATGCCTTTCTGCTAGAACTTGGGACTCAAGAAGTCGAACTGATTCAAACAACGAATTCTGTGAGCTTGTCTGACTGTTAGTCTCAAGTAACTTGAACACTGCATCAAGACAAGACTTTGGGGTTGTCTCGCTATCTTCAAGATGTTTTGCCTTCTTTGCTGCAATATATGTTGGGTTTGTGTCACAGCCTTCAGCAGACTTGTGCATGCCATCAGGCATATCACCCTGAAACAAAGCAGAGAGATGACAGGTTTTGCACGTGTATAAACAAAGATGATAACTGTTCTGTCAATTCTATCCAATTTCAAATTAGAAAATAAAGAGTAAGTTCAAAATATCAATAGCATAATTTGGCATTGTTCATAATGCGGGGAGCTTCACCACACTACTGGATTACCATGTCAACATAAAGCATAGATGAAGGGCAAAGAAAATCATTGTATCTATTTTTGATAATGTGCATGGCATGTTGTTCATATCATCAGCCACATCAGTAAGATAAAACAGGAGATGACAAGGTGCAAACGTGGGCTGCTTCACCACACACTGGATTATAGATCCACAAAAACAAGCATACATATAGGGAGTATTAAGTAATGTGCATGGTATGAATAAGGAATTTGGTTTTACAAGTAAAACTTAGAACTTACGGTTCTTACGAACATGCATTTTGGTAGAAATAGCAAACTAAACAGCAGTAAACAATAGGGAGTATGAGCAAATTAAACAGTAGTTGAGGATAAAGGCTTTAGAAGGACTGACTTACATTAACAGTTAACACCGCTTTATAATGCCCTTCTCCATGTCAAGGGAAGGATAACTCAAGAATTTCAGCACAGAATCTTCTTCATAAGCATTGCCTGTACTCTACATTTTGTAGAGAGTAATTATAGATATGATAATACTGGAAGGGATAGAGGATAATGAAGATAAGATGCAGATTGATGCTACATAATCAACTACCAATCCCTGGAAGTATAAGCGTTACAGGACAAAATGTACTGACAAGAGCAATGGGCTACACTTCTGCACTGGCATTGTCTGTGTATTCTACTTGTTGGTAAGATTAAATATAGATCTGATCTTTTTTAGTAAATGGTGGGCGAGGGAGATAAGATGCAGAATGCTACAAAATGAACCAATCCCTCTTCCCATAATACAAGAGTGTTTTGAACACTCGTGTACTGTACAAAACGTTCTTATATTATGGGACGGAGGGAGTAGCTGTTAATGTAAGTACAGTGATAGACCACGTTCACTCCTTACAAGAGGACTGCAGAGCTAAACCTCTTCAAAAGCATTGGGTTGATTCTAAATTTATGTAAGAGTCCATACGGATCTTATAATGTCCACCAAATGGACGATTACGAGGCTAACATGTGCAGTGATGCTACATAATCAAACAACTATGAAAGTAAGTATGGTCATACATGGCAAGAGGTACTCACAAGAGCAATGCAGTGTGCAGTATAGTTGCGAGATTCTGTGGTCCCTTGAGAATGAATGTTCTTTTGCTAACAGTTTTCGTACAAGTGAGACATTAAGGCAAATGCAGAAATGTAGTTCAAATTGAGATGTGATATCATAGACAGTACCTTCCGCTGCAGCCGAGACCAATGTGTAACAAGATTATTCCAGTCACCGTTGGATAAATGTAGCACCGGAGACTTTACAAAAATTTCGTTCAGAGGCTTGCCATCGAAGTGCGCTTGCCTCAGGTAGGAACGATACTTCATCAAGGAGTGCTTGAAAAGCGCAACCAACCCTTGCTCGTCATCACAATCCAGTTTGCTCCTCACCTATTTAAAAGAATGAAATCTTGTGTCTTCTGTCAGCAGAAACATACGCAATAATGACCATGAATAACATTAGTACATTACTTACGCGTAAGTTGCGGAGGAAGACTGGAAATTGTTCTGTGTCTGCGGTATAATCTTTCCATGAAGGAAAGATGTGCACAAAGTTCCTGACAACAACATAAGCTTTGCCTTCTAAACTGGGAAGAAATGGAACAGGGGTCCTATTTGCTGCAATTGGGTCTCTCTCTGGTTCGAAAAGGGATTTGGCAACTGGATTTGGTGTACTCTTTGCTGGAATGGGGGTTTTGCGTCGTACAGCTGGTGTTATGTCAACTGGCATAATCATACAGTTTGCTGCAGTTGGGGTCTGCTAAGTTGGGGCATCAGAAATGACCAGTGTAGTAGGGCTAGAGTCTGCTAGAGTTGGGGTATTTTGTGGGTCAGGTGATATTGCAACTAGACCTAATGGGCTATTTGATTTATCAGGTGCCACTACCTTTTCCAAATACTTTGCTTGTGCTCCTCCACGATCAGCAATCGCCCTCTTCCTTTTGAACGTCTGATACACAAGAACAACATTTGAATTGATAATATGGTATGATGACAGATGGAATATGTACTGAAAATGGATAGGCAGGGCGTATTCACATACACGATGTGTAAACTAAGCTAATGGCAGTTCAACAAAGTAGAAGCAATGCAAAGCATCAGTTGCAAGATATGTGCGAGCAATGTAACCTTGGAAAGTTAGAGCAAGTACCTTGATGGGTGAATAAGATAGGGCATCTTCCTCTGACTCCTCCACTAGGGAGCTACATTGACTTAGGTCTCCCTCTAGCTTAGAACCACTGTTAGGATCATATTCTGAGCATGAATCTATAGGTGGAGAGCATTTGCATTGCATTGCATCCAGACTTGATTTCAGTCCCTTAATGCCAAGTTTGACAGGCATGGCATTGTTCTGCTTTATTCTTTTCATGCGCGCAAGCTCATAATCATTATGATGCTGTTCAGAATCTGAGATTCATGAAAACATAAAAAGTAGTCAGATTATCTATGGAATGCATTGCGGATTCAACTCAGAGAGTGTCTCCCTATAAACCCGTGCATATGCAAAGTTCATCTCCCCAACCGTGCTGACCAGACCACACACAGAAATACAAACCCCTTATGTCTCTATAACAGGCAGGCACACATTTCAAAACTGAAGTAGGAACATTAGAATCATATGAAATTCATATTTGAACAAATAAACTAAGCAATTATGAGTGGCGTAATGTTTAGCTTCAAGGGTGGAGTGTTGGTAGTGCGACACAAAGCAAGTAGGCAAATTGTATTCCATGTAAAAGATTGAAACCTATGTAAAAGCTGGAAATGACACTTTCTTTCTATACAATGCAGTGTTCGTTACCCACACATGATGGAAGAGATCACATAGAGAAATACTATTAACTCATGTCTACGGTTCCAGTATTTAGAAACAGGGTGGTCCACCCTAAAAGAATATTGACAACAAATATGACAAGGCAAGCATAGATGTAGTGAATCAATCATTTACTTGTGAGCTTACTAGGACAAGTATGCAGAATTGTAACTGCAATAAGAGACCGTCGAAAATCTGAATGAAGAAGTTTGTCTAGCACTTATTGTTTGCAACTAATTGACATGAATAATTGGATATTATATCGAATGAGTAAGAAAGACAAATAAAATTGTCAACAAACCTGGCTTGCAGTAGTAATCTGGGTCAATGTCACTACGACCAACAATCCAAAATGACTAGTTTCTGTTCTGAGGGCCGGAATTTTGAAAACCCTGTAAACTTTAGAGGCACTAAAGATTACCGAAATACATCTGAACCATTAAGTGTAGGTAGCACTGAGTGAAGGAAATATGCCATAGAGGCAATAATAAAGTTATTATTTATTTCCTTATATCATGATAAATGTTTATTATTCATGCTAGAATTGTATTAACCGGAAACTTGATACATGTGTGAATACATAGACAAACAGAGTGTCAGTAGTATGCCTCTACTTGACTAGTTCGTTGATCAAAGATGGTTATGTTTCCTAGCCATAGACATGAGTTGTCATTTGATTAATAGGATCACATCATTAGGAGAATGATGTGATTGACTTCACCCATTCCGTTAGCTTAGCACACGATCGTTTAGTATTCTGCTATTGCTTTCTTCATGACTTATACATGTTCCTATGACTATGAGATTATGTGTTTTGATGTACCGAAGGAGTACGGAGTCCTGGATGAAATCAGGGACATGACGAGGAGTCTCGAACTGGCCGAGCCATAAAGATCGATGTATTGGACGACTATATTTGGACTTCGGAAAGGTTCCGAGTGATTCGGGTATTTATCGGAGTACCGGAGAGTTACGGGAATTCGCCGGGGAGAAGTATTGGGCCTTATTAGGCCATACGGGAATAGAGGAGAGAGGCCAAAAGGAAGGAGGCGCGCAACCCCCCTCTGGTCCGAGTTGGACAAGGGGTGCAGCCCCCTTTTCCTTCTCCCTCTCCCCCTCTTTCCTTCTCTCCTACTCCAACAAGGAAAGGAGGAGTCCTACTCCCGGTGGGAGTAGGACTCCCCCCTTGGCGCGCCCTCCTCCTTGGCCGGCCGCCTCCCCCCTTGCTCCTTTATATACGGGGGCAGGGGGCACCCCATACACACAACAACTGATCATTGATCTCTTAGCCGTGTGCGGTGCCCCCCTCCACCATATTACACCTCGATAATATTGTAGCGGTGCTTAGGCGAAGCCCTGCGTCGGTAGAACATCATCATCGTCACCACGCCGTCGTGCTGACAAAACTCTCCCTCTACACCCGGCTGGATCGGAGTTCAAGGGACGTCATCGAGCTGAACGTGTGCTGAACTCGGAGGTGCCGTGCGTTCGGTACTTCATCGGTCGGATCGTGAAGACGTACGACTACATCAACCGCGTTGTGTTAACGCTTCCGCTTTCGGTCTACGAGGGTACGTGGACAACACTCTCCCCTCTCGTTGCTATGCATCACCATGATCTTGCGTGTGCGTAGGAATTTTTTTGAAATTACTATGTTCCCCAACAGTGGCATCTGAGCCTGGTTTTATGCGTAGATGTCATATGAACGAGTAGAACACAAGTGAGTTGTGGGCGATATAAGTCATACTGCTTACCAGCATGTCATACTTTGGTTCGGCGGTATTGTTGGATGAAGCGGCCCGGACCGACATTACGCGTACGCTTACGCGAGACTGGTTCTTCCGACGTGCTTTGCACAGAGGTGGCTGGCGGGTGTCAGTTTCTCCAACTTTAGTTGAACCGAGGGTGGCTATGCCCGGTCCTTGCGAAGGTTAAAACAGCACCAACTTGACAAACTATCGTTGTGGTTTTGATGCGTAGGTGAGAACGGTTTTTGCTAAGCCCGTAGCAGCCACGTAAAACTTGCAACAACAAAGTAGAGGACGTCTAACTTGTTTTGCAGGGCATGTTGTGATATGATATGGTCAAGGCATGATGCTATATTTTGTTGTATGAGATGATCATGTTTTGTAACCAAGTTATCGGCAACTGGCAGGAGCCATATGGTTATCGCTTTATTGTATGCAATGCATACGCCCTGTAATGCTTTACTTTATCACTAAGCGGTAGCGATAGTCGTAGAAGCATAAGTTGGCGAGATGACAACAATACTACGATGAAGATCAAGGTGTCGCGCCGGTGACGATGGTGATCATGACGGTGCTTCGGAGATGGAGATCACAAGCACAAGATGATGATGGCCATATCATATCACTTATATTGATTGCATGTGATGTTTATCTTTTGTGCATCTTATCTTGCTTTGATTGACGGTAGCATTATAAGATGATCTCTCACTAAATTTCAAGATAAAAGTGTTCTCCCTGAGTATGCACCGTTGCCAAAGTTCGTCGTGCCCAAACACCACGTGATGATCGGGTGTGATAAACTCTACGTCCATCTACAACGGGTGCAAGCCAGTTTTGCACACGCAGAATACTCAGGTTAAACTTGACAAGCCTAGCATATGCAGATATGGCCTCGGAACACTGAGACTGAAAGGTCGAGCGTGAATCATATAGTAGATATGATCAACATAGTGATGTTCACCGTTGAAACTACTCCATCTCACGTGATGATCGGACATGGTTTAGTTGATATGGATCACGTGATCACTTAGAGGATTAGAGGGATGTCTATCTAAGTGGGAGTTCTTAAGTAATATGATTAATTAAACCTAAATTTATCATGAACTTAGTCCTGATAGTCTTTTGCAAATTATGTTGTAGATCAATAGCTCGCGTTGTTGCTTCCCTGTGTTTATTTTTGATATGTTCCTAGAGAAAAATTATGCTGAAAGATGTTAGTAGCAAAGATGCGGATTGGATCCGTGATCTGAGGATTATCCTCATTGCTGCACAGAAGAATTATGTCCTTGATGCACCGCTAGGTGACAGACCTATTGCAGGAGCAGATGCAGACGTTATGAACGTTTGGCTAGCTCAATATGATGACTACTTGATAGTTTAGTGCACCATGCTTAACGGCTTAAAATCGGGACTTCAAAGACGTTTTGAACGTCATGGACCATATGAGATGTTCCAGGAGTTGAAGTTAATATTTCAAGCAAATACCCGAGTTGAGAGATATGAAGTCTCCAACAAGTTCTATAGCTAAAAGATGGAGAATAGCTCAAGCAGTAAGCATGTGCTCAGATTGTGTGGGTACTACAATCGCTTGAATCAAGTGGGAGTTAATCTTCCAGATAAGATAGTGATTGGCAGAATTCTCTAGTCACCATCACCAAGTTAGTAGAACTTCGTGATGAACTATAATATGCAAGGGATGACGAAAGTAATTCCCGAGCTCTTCGCGATGCTAAAATCGACGAAGGTGGAAATCAAGAAAGAGCATCAAGTGTTGATGGTTAACAAGACCACTAGTTTCAAGAAAAGGGCAAAGGGATAGAAGGGGAACTTCAAGAAGAACGGCAAGCAAGTTGCTGCTCAAGTGAAGAAGCCCAAGTCTGGACCTAAGCCTGAGACTAAGTGCTTCTACTTCAAAGGGACTGGTCATTGGAAGCGGAACTGCCCCAAGTATTTGGTGGATAAGAAGGATGGCAAAGTGAACAAAGGTATATTTGATATACATATTATTGATGTGTATTTTACTAGTGTTCGTAGCAACCCCTCGGTATTTGATACTGGTTCATTTGCTAAAGAGTAGTAACTCGAAACGGGAGTTGCATAATGAACAGAAACTAGTTAAGGATGAAGTGACGATGTGTATTGGAAGTGGTTCAAAGATTGATATGATCATCATCACACACTCCCTATACTTTCGGGATTAGTGTTGAACCTAAATAAGTGTTATAAGGTGTTTGCGTTGAGCATGAATATGATTTGATCATGTTTATTGCAATACGGTTATTCATTTAAGTTAGAGAATAATTGTTGTTCTGTTTACATGAATAAAACCTTATATGGTTACACACCCAATGAAAATGGTTCGTTGGATCTCGATCGTAGTGATACACATATTCATAATATTGAAGCCAAAAGATGCAAAGTTAATAATGATAGTGCAACTTATTTGTGGCACTGCCGTTTAGGTCATATTGGTGTAAAGCGCATGAAGAAACTCCATGCTGATGGGCTTTGGAATCACTTGATTATGAATCACTTGATGCTTGCGAACCATGCCTTATGGGCAAGATGACTAAGACTCCGTTCTCCGGAACAATGGAGCGAGCAACTGACTTATTGGAAATAATACATACTGATGTATGCGATCCGATGAGTGTTGAGGCTCGCGGCGGGTATCGTTATTTTCTGACCTTCACAGATGATTTGAGCAGATATGGGTATATCTACTTGATGAAACATAAGTCTGAAGCATTTCAAAAGTTCAAAGAATTTTAGAGTGAAGTGGAAAATCATCGTGACAAGAAAATAAGGTTTCTATGATCTGATCGCGGAGACAAATATTTGAGTTACGAGTTTGGTCTTCAATTAAAACAATGTGGAATAGTTTCACAAATTCATGCCACCTGGAACACCACAGCATAATGGTGTGTCCGAACGTCATAACCGTACTTTATTGGATATAGTGCAATCTATGATGTTTACCACTATAATTTTGGGGTTATGCATTAGAGACAGTTGCATTCACGTTAAAAAGGGCAGCGTCTAAGTCCGCTGAGACGACACAATATGAACTGTGGTTTGGCAAGAAACCAAAGTTGTCGTTTCTTAAAGTTTGGGGTTGTGATGCTTATGTGAAAAAGCTTCAACCTGATAAGCTCGAACCCAAATCGGAGAAATGTGTCTTCATAGGATACCCAAAGGAGACTGTTGGGTACACCTTCTATCACAGATCTGAAGGCAAGATATTCGTTGCTAAGAATGGATCCTTTCTAGAGAAGGAGTTTCTCTCGAAAGAAGTGAGTGGGAGGAAAGTAGAACTTGATGAGGTAACTGTACCTTCTCCCGAATTGGAAAGTAGTTCATCACTCAAATCAGTTCGAGTGATGCTTACACCAATTAGTGAGGAAGTTAATGATGATGATCATGAAGCTTCAGATCAAGTTACTACCGAACCTCGTAGGTCAACCAGAGTGAGATCCGCACCAGAGTGGTACGGTAATCCTGTTCTGGAGGTCATGTTACTTGACCATGATGAACCTACGAACTATGAGAAAGCGATGGTGAGCCCAGATTCCGCAAAATGGCTTGAGGCCATGAAATCTGAGATGGGATCCATGTATGAGAACAAAGTGTGGACTTTGGTTGACTTGCCCGATGATCGGCAAGCCATAGAAAATAAATGGATCTTCAAGAGGATGACGGACGCTGATAGTAGTGATACTATCTACAAAGCTAGAATTGTCGCAAAAAGATTTTCGACAGTTCAAGGTGTTGACTACGATGAGAGTTTCTCACTCGTATCTATGCTTAAGTCTGTCCGAATCATGTTAGCAATTGCCGCATTTTATGAAATCTAGCAAATGGATAAACAAAACTGCATTCCTTAATGGATTTATTAAAGAAGAGTTGTATATGATGCAACCAGAAGGTTTTGTCAATCCTAAAGGTGCTAACAAAATATGCAAGCTCCAGCGATCCATCTATGGATTGGTGCAAGCATCTCGGAGTTGGAATATACGCTTTGATAAGTTGATCAAAGGATATAGTTTTATACAGACTTGCGGTGAAGCCTGTATTTACAAGAAAGTGAGTGGGAGCACTACAACATTTCTGATAAGTATATGTGAATGACATATTGTTGATCAGAAATAATGTAGAATTATTCTGCAAAGCATAAAGGAGTGTTTGAAAGGAGTTTTTCAAAGAAAGACCTCGGTGAAGCTGCTTACATATTGAGCATCAAGATCTATAGAGATGATCAAGACGCTTGATAAGTTTTTCAATGAGTACATACCTTGACAAGATTTTGAAGTAGTTCAAAATGGAACAGTCAAAGAAAGAGTTCTTGCCTGTGTTACAAGGTGTGAAATTGAGTAAGACTCAAAGCCCGACCACGGCAGAAGATAGAAAAGAGAATGGAAGTCATTTCCTATGCCTCAGTCAAAGGTTCTATAAAGTATGCCATGCTGTGTACCAGATCTATTGTATACCCTACACTGATTTTGGCAAGGGAGTACAATAGTGATCTAGGAGTAGATCACTGGACAGCAGTCAAAATTATCCTTACTGGAATAAGGATATGTTTCTCGATTATGGAAGTGACAAAAGGTTCATCGTAAAGGGTTACGTCGATGCAAGTTTTGACACTAATCTAGATGACTCTAAGTCTCGGTCTAGATACATATTGAAAGTGGGAGCAATTAGCTAGAGTAGCTCCGTGCAGAGCATTGTAGACATAGAAATTTGCAAAATACTTATGGATCTGAATGTGACAGACCCGTTGACTAAAATTATCTCACAAGCAAAACATGATCACACCTTAGTACTCTTTGGGTGTTAATCACATAGCGATGTGAACTAGATTACTGACTCTAGTAAACCCTTTGGGTGTTGGTCACATGACGATGTGAACTATGGGTGTTAATCACATGGTGATGTGAACTATTGATGTTAAATCACATGGCGATGTGAACTAGATTATTGACTCTAGTGCAAGTGGGAGACTGAAGGAAATATGCCCTAGAGGCAATAATAAAGTTATTATTTATTTCCTTATATCATGATAAATGTTTATTATTCATGCTAGAATTGTATTAACCGGAAACTTGATACATGTGTGAATACATAGACAAACAGAGTGTCACTAGTATGCCTCTACTTGACTAGCTCGTTGATCAAAGATGGTTATGTTTCCTAGCCATAGACATGAGTTGTCATTTGATTAACGGGATCACATCATTAGAAGAATGATGTGATTGACTTGACCAATTCCGTTAGCTTAGCACACGATCGTTTAGTATTCTGCTATTGCTTTCTTCATGACTTATACATGTTCCTATGACTATGAGATTATGCAACTCCCGTTTACCGGAGGAACACTTTGTGTGCTACCAAACGTCACAGCGTAACTGGGTGATTATAAAGGTGCTCTACAGGTGTCTCCAAAGGTACTTGTTGGGTTGGCGTATTTCGAGATTAGGATTTGTCACTCCGATTGTCGGAGAGGTATCTCTGGGCCCACTCAGTAATGCACATCACTATAAGCCTTGCAAGCATTGTAACTAATGAGTTAGTTGCGGGATGATGTATTACGGAACGAGTAAAGAGACTTGCCGGTAACGAGATTGAACTAGGTATTGAGATACCGACGATCGAATCTCGGGCAAGTAACATACCGGTGACAAAGGGAACAACGTATGTTGTTATGCGGTTTGACCGATAAAGATCTTCGTAGAATATGTGGGAGCCAATATGAGCATCCAGGTTCCGCTATTGGTTATTGACCGGAGACGTGTCTCGGTCATGTCTATATAGTTCTCGAACCCCTAGGGTCCGCACGCTTAAAGTTAGATGACGGTTATATTATGAGTTTATGTGTTTTGATATACCGAAGGAGTTCGGAGTCCCGGATGAGATCAGGGACATGACGAGGAGTCTTGAAATGGCCGAGATGTAAAGATCGATATATTGGACGACTATATTCGGACTTCGGAAAGGTTCCGAGTGATTCGGGTATTTATCGGAGTACCGGAGAGTTACGGGAATTCGCCGGGGAGAAGTATTGGGCCTTATTGGGCCATACGGGAATAGAGGAGAGAGGCCAAAAGGAAGGAGGCGCGCAACCTCCCTCTGGTCCGAATTGGACAAGGGGTGCAGCCCCCTTTTCCTTCTCCCTCTGCCCCTCTTTCCTTCTCTCCTACTCCAACAAGGAAAGGAGGAGTCCTACTCTCGGTGGGAGTAGGACTCCCCCCTTGGCGCGCCCTCCTCCATGGCCGGCCGCCTCCCCCCTTGCTCCTTTATATACGGGGGCAGGGGGCACCCCATACACACAACAACTGATCATTGATCTCTTAGCCGTGTGCGGTGCCCTCCTCCACCATATTACACCTCGATAACATCGTAGCGGTGCTTAGGCGAAGCCCTGCCTCGGTAGAACATCATCATCGTCACCACGCCGTCGTGCTGACGAAACTCTCCCTCTACACTCGGCTGGATCGGAGTTCGAGGGACGTCATCGAGATGAACGTGTGCTGACCTCGGAGGTGTCGTGCGTTCGGTACTTGATCGGTCGGATCGTGAAGACGTACGACTACATCAACCGCGTTGTGTTAACGCTTCCGCTTTCGGTCTACGAGGGTACGTGGACAACACTCTCCCCTCTCGTTGCTATGCATCACCATGATCTTGCGTGTGCGTAGGAATTTTTTTGAAATTACTGCGTTCCCCAACACTGAGCACACAACAAACCCTAATGACAGTCCTGCCTAATGAGTAATGAATCAATTAGAAAATGGGTGATGAGGAGTGGCTGCTGAGTGTTGAGGACGTATCTCAGGATAAATCGGGTTGGCTTGGTGGGTGCTGCACGCCTGAGCCCTGAACGGACTGAGAAGGTAGGCACGGCGGCGCGCCCGGGCAGCGGTGACGCTGTTGGGCGAGCGGCTCCCGGCCTCCTGTTAGTCCGGCGTCTCCTCCTAGAGTCATGCCGTCCGGGGACGGCAAGTCGCCGGCGAGGCAGGCGGCTAGGGGCGAGTAGAGATCGGAAGCGCGCAACAGAACAGAGGGGAATCGGGGCCTGGGACGACCCAAAATCCCAGGGTGGGCCGGCCCACCGTGGGCACCCTGTAGAGATACACACCCGAGCGGTGAACATGCATTTTGGAAACTAATTTAGGAACATTTAGCTGACCAATTAAACAACTCTGTTTTAACAATATCAGATTCGTATTTGAACAACTAAGCTTGTTTAGCTTGATGGGTGGAACAGTGTTATTATGACACGAAGCACGTATTCTGATCGTATAGTGATCATAAAAGGGGGGAAACTCTAAGCATATTTTTTTAGCAAAAGAGGGTTTCCCCTCCGATTTCTAGTAAAGAAACCACCACGGAACCAACATGATCAATTAAACCCTAAGCATGATCAATTAAACCGTATTATGGCTGTGCCATGGCAGATTTGAAGCTGCAAACCGGAGAAATGATATTTAGCATCCATTGTTTGCTTCGAACTAAGAACTAAATTCTAAGAGCTGAAAAGAAAGTAGAGTAACCAAGTTAAGATCTATTTTCTGGTTGAGATCAAAAAGTTGAGGAGATATGAAGTACCACCTCTCTTGCGTCGCCGTGTAGGCATCGGGTGTGCGATGGCTGTCGGTGGCGTTGAAGCAGATCTGTGACGGTAGACGGGTGCATCGGGGGATAAGTCCCGTTGCGGTGGAAGAGAAGGTCGTGTGAGCGGCCCCGGCAAAGAGGACGACGGCGCCGATGAAGCGAGAGGACGCGATGCAAGGATAATGGTCCGTCGCCGTGGATGAGAAACGTCCATCTCTAGCAGTGGACGACGCGGTCTTGGTAGGCGCTCCGGCATGGTGGAGGACGATGGCGATGGATGCGGTGGAGGACGGCGGCGATGGATGGGGTGGCGGACGAAGGCTGGTGTGGGGATGGGGTGTTCTAGCGCGGACGGTGTATGAATGGGAAAATGGAGGGAGAGGTACGAGGAACCATGTTTTTGGGACGCGCCTGTCTGAAATATGGGAAAGTTACGAACTTAGCCCCCGTTTAAAATTTGGACGTCTCGTCGGTTGGGGATAGGACGGTAATCTCGCATCTCGCCAATATTTGCCCAGAGCGATTTCGGGCGAGGAGAGGGTGGTTGGCGCCCATGGTTGGCGCCCACGGTGTATGAACGGGGCTGACAGGTAGGGCGGTTGTGTCATGTCTGAGTGAAGTTACAAACCTACCCCTATTGAAAATATTTGCCTACATCGATTTCGGCCGAGTCGAGTTTGTTTTGCCGCCCACCGTGTATGAATGGGGAATGGAGGGAGAAACAGAGGTCTTTCAGACGAGCTTGAATCAAATGAGTTTTGCCGCCCATGTTTGACGCCCACCGTGTCGGAATGGGCTCAGAGGTGGTCGTGTCACGTCTAATTGAAGTTACTAACCTACCCCTATTTAGAGCAGTGGAAATCGGACCGATGGATTGTCCGTGTAATGGGTAGACAGTAATTTCCATCTCCCAAACACTTGGCTTCGGGCAGCCGACGTGGGAGTGGACATTTTGCTGCTTCTTTCGAATTTTGGGACAATAAGCATCCACGTTTACCCTGGCAACTAAATTCGAATCCATTTTGTATTCCTATATGAATCTTTATAAATCATTCTATGTGTTTTTATATATCTTCAAAAGGACGACAAAGATGTATTCCACTGTCATATATGAATATGGTTTACAAATGCCAATACTCAAATTCAGAAACTAGAATCCAGTTTAAGGTGAATTCGAATATTTGGAACACTTCATGTCCAACTCAAATGTCACACGCAGCATAATGTGTACTCCCATTTAGATATGTACATAAGCGATGTATCAAGATTCAAATACCGAGTCAATCAACCAAGAGTGTACAGAACTAACAGACATATAAACACTTATAGAGTATATGGATCAATAATATCAACTAACATACATAAGCCAGGCCGCTGTACTTTTTTTTGGCTACAACAACATCCTTTTTTTAGCCAGCATCTTGGCCCTTTCCAATGCGTGCCACTTATGGTCCATCTATACTACTACTATTGCTGAATGTACATTCAGCCCGATTGGCATATTTGTAGGTCTGGCACAACAATCCAAATGAAATGTCTCCAAGTCTTATCAATTGATACAGACTTGTGCTCAAATAAAATTACAAACCAAAAAACAAAAAAAACAATTGTTACATGATCTCTAAAACAAATGGTTTGATTGATTACATGAACAGACAACACAAAGGTTATTCAACTATGGAAAGAACATTTCACCTATGATTTACCAAGTAGGAATTTAATTTCCTTTTTTCCTTCAGGACCTTAGCAATCCGGTCAGTCTCAGCTTGCTTCGTTTTGAAATCCACCAAATATTTAATGGCTGTCTTGAGTACTGCTTGTGATTGTGCTGTTTGCTTCCTCAACATGTCAGCTTCATCTCTAAGTGCAGAAGCAGAATCTCTTTCTACCACTAGTTTAGCCTCTAGAGCATTAGCAGTTGGCAATTCATAATGCACGATTGGGCCGGTGCCACTGTTGTGGGATGATGCAACGTCCATGGGGACCTCGCTCTTTAATCTTGGGCTAACCTGTTTTGCCATTAAAGTTCCGATTGGATTCAGAAAAGTTGAAGTTAGCAAAACATCTCAACTGGGAGTTATAACAGCAAACCAATTAAACAAACAAGGAATTAAATAGTTTCAATTGGATGCTGAAAAGTAGTTATTAACATCATTGTAACCCGCTGTTGCAGCAGCAAAGCGGTTAAACAAACAAGTAGATATTTAAGTTAAGGCAAACAGGTAATTCTTAACAGAAGTATCAAACACATAGATAGGCGCAGTCTACAATATGATTAACAGGCTGTGCCATTATGTAATCAGTAGCAAACTAAATTAAGCCAAGCAACGTAATTGAACAATTTTGCAATAAGTGGCTAACTAAAATTCCGAGAAGCAGGTAACTGAACTTACGCTAGTTTTTTGTACAGGCACACTGCAACTTCTTTTTCGCTTACAAGGTTGTACGAAGGAGTCCATGGCATCAATTGCTTGGATACGCAAACCCAATACTTCTTTCTTCCCACACTGATGGGTAAGTCGAATGGTTAATCTGGTAAGATGGTGCGTCCTTGATATGTTATATGAGGACGTGTAGTCAGACTAGTTGTAGCCAAACACATCACACTGGCTTTTACTGTATATTTCATGTGATTACTTTTGGCATATCGAAATCTAAGCAATCTACAATAGGATGAAAAGACTGGCATCCTTAACATTATTGGCGAACTTAGTTCATAGAAACAAGCAATTCAACCATTCTGTGGGTAAATCAAAAGCGCACTGGAATATTTTTCACTATCCAATCATACACGCAAAAAGGGGCGACGCCACCATAGGGGCTGGTATGGGCGGCCGCCTCAGGTGGCTGGAAAGTGTTCATCTAGTTTGAGTCGTCCAGGTTGGCCCATGCTAGTTTTGTTCGTCCCAATGCACGAGCAGGCAATGTAAAAAATGAAGAAAAATGTTTCAATTTGGATGGGCCAATAGCATAAGTGCAAGGCAGGCCCTATAGCAGGCTCGCGGCCCAAATGAGCGCCTCCCATATCGATCGACAGCAGGAAAAATCCCAATTCATTCGTTCCAGCCTCCAGTCTAGTTCGCTCCTAACCTAGCCGCCGCTGGACAGACCGACACAGCACTTCCTCGCGCCCTCGTTGGACGGCGGTCGTCGGGCTTCAAGCGAACGGAAGGACAAGAAGATGAAGATCCAACCCTGGGTGTAGCCTGCGTGGGAGGCAGCGGCGGCAACACGGGCATGGCATCGAGCTTGCGCAAACGGACAGGCGCAGCTTGCAAGAGTAGCATGTGCAACGAGCAGGTACATCACATCCCTGATTATATCTAATTCAACTCTTCAATTTCTGGCCAATAGTTAAACCTGACGGTGTTGTAAAACTGCTTGTATGTAGGGAATCTATGAGAAAATCAAACCAATTTCTACTTATTTTATAACTCCCCCAATCAATACTGAACTGACTGAATCTGATGTATCTAATCAAGTTTCCGGTGCAAACATACAAGCTCATGTTGTTCTTGAGCCTGAAGTGTCTAATAAACAGACTGCTAATGAAGGATTTGCTGCAAACATTTTACATGCTCCTGGTGATGAACATATAGTGTCTAATGAGGGATCTAATGCAAGCATTTTGCAAGCTCATTGAAGGATTTAGTGTCTAATGATGATCTACTATGTTGAGAGAGACAGAGATTTGCAGGCATTGATGACAACCAAATTATAGTGCATTTTCATAGCTTGAGGAAACGTCGAGGCCATCTACCAGAAAGTCCCCGTATCATGACAACATAGCATAAATACTTTTCTAATCTGTTGTTTGAAACTATTGCCATACTTGTGCAGGATCGATATATTGATATGTAGTTTGCGCACTGGTTATACATGCAATTACACTTTGATATTTTCAGCCAGAGAACGAATAATTCAAGCAGGTACAGACCATGTTTGTAGTCCTTGTACACCATGTTGTATTTTGTGTTTTTTGGTGCTTGCATCATTTAGTGTTTATAATCTGAACTACTTTGGATCATTAGCTGGTTTTCAAAGTGCATGTAGCTTCACATTTCTCAAGTTATGTTGATTTTAGGAGTGCAAGTGCCTTCGTATTTTTTAAGTTAAATGTTCGCCCCTGGTAACTTGAATTAGTGGATCAGCCACTGCACACAAATCATACACGAATGCCAGTACGAATTAAATGAAATGCAGGGACTTACGCTAGCTCGTTGTACAGGCTCACTGCAGCTCTGCTTGCGCTTGGGATGTTCCATGTACAAGTCCATGTTACCACTTGCTTGGATGTGCAGGCCTTGTGCTCCTTGCATCCCCCTCTGCATTTTTGACACGACGAATGGTTGATCAAATAAGAGGAATCGACCTTGATGTTGTACCGGAGGACAGATACTTACAAGGTTATACGGGTGTGCAGGATGTGTACCAGATCCCGTAGCGCCGTCATGCTTCGCTAAAAAATGGATTTGCTTGTTTCAGATGATATCTCCTAAAGAAATAAGAGTTAAAGTCAGAGTTGCATAGGCGTGTAAGCTAAGAGAGCAGTGAAAGGATATCCAAACATCGTCGGAACAGTGCACAAGGGAGTGATGTGTGGATACCTAGTTCGGGCCAGCGTTTGGGCATGCTCGCCTAGCTAGAGTGCGGGTCACTTCAGAGCCGTTGAGGGTGATGCGCTGGCGTTGGCTGCGATCTTCCACCCCGACGTCGTTCCAATTGTTCATCCATGTTAGTTCTGTATCTGGTTCTTGCTTGTTGCCTCGATTACTTCTTAATCCACCTATTATGTCTAACTAATCACAATTTAACTTTAGAAGTAGCAACGAATCTCTCACGAAGATGCTACTTCTAACTAATATTTTCTTATAATTGGTGGCACGTGTAGGTTTTTTCAGAGTTAAGCAGTCTGCTCGTTTGTTACTCTGTAATAACTCGGCTGTTACTAATGGCACTGAAGTTGACTGGATCGACATCCACAAGTTCCTACACTTTATTGATCGTCTTGAGGTCCTTGTGGGGCGTTTCAATGGTGGAAGGCCACGTGGGATATGTGTGCCACTGCTGCACTCATTGAACAGGTCCAACTGTGTCAAGAAACTTATGGTACGAGCTGTTTTCTTTTATATATGTTGTTCATAAACTATTGCTTATACACAGTTTTACAGCTGTGATCTTCTTGAAACAGGAACTGCCGAGTTCTATTGTTCCTATACAGATGCCTGACCATGGTCGGGTCAGACTTGCGCTTGGTCACAACATGATGTTTATGTCGGCCTACTCAATTCCCCTTGGAGGTGAAAAGATACTTATTCATGGGTGGTCTCAAATAATGAAGGCCCGTCCATCTTGGAGAATAGGACAGAAGATTATGTTCATGCTTTTCCATGGCTCTAAAGCGAATATCCTGTTTATTGACCACGTTGCGAGATGAAGCCGCTTTCAGAAGGTTGTGGATGCGCGGGGTGGCGCCTGGGCCTTGTCCTGGGGCTTGGCGGCCTCACCCTTGGTTAACTGTAGGCAAAGTAGCACTGTTCGAGGCGTGCTTTGTACGGTTGAACCTGTATAAGTACTCATACTACTTTCAGCTTTGGTTGTCAAGTGCCCCTGCTGGTTTCAGTTAAGGTTGTTAAGTACTCCTGCTGCTTTTACAGTCTGTCATGTTTCTTCAGTCCTGTCTTCCTCCAGCCACCAAAACCAAACCAGCGCCGGCGGGGCTGCCTGCTTCCGCCTCCCACGGCTGGCTGCGCCTCAGCGCACGCATCGCCACCCCACCGTCTCCTAAATCGTTAACGCCGACGTCCTCCGCGCGCTTCGGTGCACTCGCCGCGGCGCTGCCCTCTCGCGTTGTCAACATGGTCAACAAACAACAGGAATCGGCAGAAGTACGTGGAGAGGATGGCAGTAGGGGCCCACCACGTCAGCGTATGGAAAAATAAAATGCTTCCTCCTAGTGTTTTCCTGACATCTGGGACCCACGACATTGTGAGCGTATATAGTCAATAGACAAGAGAACATCACAAGATCGGCTGACACCTGGGACGTAGCTACTCGAGCAGTAGTTTTTTTGTTTGGTATTGTTGAGACGGAGCAGGGTTTGAAGTGGGTTGTGGCCCGTCTAGCCCAGGCTTATATTTTATGTTCACCATGTGACCGGCCCAGCTATTTTTTCTTTGTGAAAATGAGCCGAGTTTATTTTTTTTGAAGAATACCCAATCCAGGCCTACTTATTTTTCTACGCCCTGATGGGCTGCAACTCTTTCAAGACGCCTGCAAATCTTGAAAGTAATATGAAATGGGTTGTAAATATAAAAATAGATGACAAATTGGCAATTACTTTATAATTTCTGAATTTTTTCACATTTTCATATTCCTATTTCACTGGGCATTAACCTAATTTAAATATATCTTCAAAGTACTTTAAATCTGCCTCGACATTTCGGTATTAAAAATAGTTTGGAACCCACAAAAATATGCGAAATTGGCCCTGGCCAACCAAAAAAATGACTGCAATAAATTGCATAAGAAGTTGCCATGAGCTATATATAAATTATTAAATAAAAGAGGGAGTGGTCTGACTTGTGGGCCTGTTTAGTTGATGCGTATGCAAGATTTTTTTAGTTATTATATACGTCAACAAACGATTCTAGCAGACGTAATCGTTGGATGTCAATCCAACGGCCGTCGTGTTTCTTCAATCTCTGATCTTCTTGCTCCAGCCGCCAAAGCAGCGCCGGCGGGACTGCCTACTCCGCCTCCCGTGGCCGGCTGTGCTGCCGCGCAGGCCTCAGCGCCCCCTACTACTCTCACCGCTGGCCAGAGCATCCCTTTACTCACCCACACCCCCTGTTATTCTGCGGCGACAGCAGCCTCACACCGCAGCCGAACCGGTGAACCCTCGTACTCCTCCCCGCGCGGGCTTCCACTGCCGCGTCTTCCCCGGCTCCGCGTCGTCCCCTTTCTAGGCCTCGCCATCGTCCACCGCCGTGGTGCTCTCGGCGCGGCGTGGTCAATGTGGTCAACGACCGACTTCCATCGGAAGAGTACTGTACGTGGAGAGGCTGACAGCTGGGTCTACGGCAGCCGCAAGGAAGTGCCTCGTTATTACGCGGAAAATAATTATTCCTCCACCTGACAGCAGGGACCCACCAGACGGGCCACCAGTATTTCACAAAAAAAACGTTTCCCCCTGACTGCTGGGACCCACAGGACGGGCCACCGTATTTCGCGAAAAAACGTTCCCCCCGCTGTCAGCTCGGACCCACCGAAAGTGCCTCCTTATTACGCACAAAAAAATGAATATCCCCCTGCTAGCTGGGACCCACCTTGGTGGGAGGCTGACTTGTGGGCCTACTAAGTTGACTGGGACGGAGGCCTTTGTCAACTTTAGTCAATATATGAACGATTCTAGCTCCAGTGACCGTACGATGTCAATCCAACGGCCGTAGTGCTTCTTCAACCTCTGGTCTTCTTGCTCTAGCCGCCCAAAGTAGCGCCGGTCGTGCCGCCTGCTCCTGCCGCCCGTGGCCGGCTGTGATGCCGCTGAGGCCTCACCGCCCCTACTACTCCCACCGCTGGCCAGGCCATCCCTCTACGCACCCACACCCCCTGTTATTCTGCGGCGACAGCAGCCTCACACCGCAGCCGAGCGAGTGAACCCTCATACTCCTCTATGCGTGGGCATCCACTGCCGCGTCTTCCCCGGCTCCGTGTCGTCCCCTTCCTAGGCCTCGCCGTCGTCCATCGCCCTGGTGCTCTCGGTGCGGCGTGGTCAACGTGGTCAAGGAATGGCTTCCATCGGATGTGGACTGTACGTGGAGAGGCTGACAGCTGGGTCCACGGCCGCAGCAAGGAAGTGTCTCCTTATTACGCGCAAAATAATTATTCCTCAACCTGACAGCGGGGACCCACCGGACGGGCCACCGTATTTCACGAAAAAAATGTTCCCCCTGACTGCTGGGACCCACCAGCTACATCTTCGCACGCAAGGAAGTGCGTCCGGGCAAAAAAAAACAAAACGATTCCCCCCTAACTGCTAGGACCCAGCAGCTACACCTTCGCACGCAAGGAAGTGCGTCCGGGCAAAAAAATGATTCGCCCCCTGACTGCTGGGACCCACCAGCTACATCTTCGCAAGCAAGGAAGTGCCTGACAGTCGGGACCCACCTGGTCGAAGCGTACGTAGCGTTGTCATTCTGGTCGCGAACGTGTACGTACATATATACTGGTCGATGTAGAGGCGCGCACGTGTCATAGTAGAGGCGCGTATGTGTCGTAGTAGAGGCGCGCACGTAGCATGTACACGTACGTACAGCGGCCAGGGTGCAAGAAAGAAAATACGGCCACGTACGTACATACGGGCAGGGTCTCGAACGCCTACTCGCGCATACGTACGGCCAGGGCTCGTTGACATGGCTGGGTCGGAACGGAGAAACAGCCTCGTCGTCGTGTTCATGGGGAGGCAACGGAATGCGTCGTGTTCATGGGGAGGCAACGGAATACGTCGTGTTCATCGGGAGGCAACGGAACGCGTGGGAGCCAACCGGCTGGGTCGGAACGGAATGCGTGGTCGTGTTCATCGGGAGGGCTTGGACGGAACAGGCGATGGAAACGAGGCCTGGCGTACCGCAGAACGGAGGAAACGGCCTTGTGTTCGTCCGGCCACATTCGAAACGGGATCCTGTTCATCGGGAGGGGTCTGGCGTACCGCAAAACGGACCTCCTACGGTCGAAACGGGGGTCCTGTTGATCGGGAGGGGTGTGGCGTACCGCAAAACGGACGAAACGGGCCTCCTACGGTCGAAACGGGAGTCCTGTTGATCGGGAGGGGTGTGGCGTACCGCAAAACGGACGAAACAGACCTCCTACGGTCGAAACGGGGGTCATGTTCATCGGGAGGGGTGTGCGTACCGCAAAACGGGACTCCACTGATACTGTTCATCTCCACCGTCGACCTCCTCCAGCCTCCACGGGCTCCTGTTCATCCAGCCTCCACTGCGCGCTACTCCACCGGCTACTGTTCAACCACCCCTCCACGGGCACCCCTCCACCGTCTACTGTTCATCCAGCCCTCCACACCACGGGGTCCTGTTCAACCACCCCTCCACGGGCACCACTCCACCGTCTACTGTTCATCCAGCCCTCCACACCACGGGGTCCTGTTCAACCACCCCTCCACGGGCACCCCTCCACCATCTACTGTTCATCCAGCCCTCCAAACCACGGGGTCCTATTCATCCAGAGGCAACGCCACCACTCACTGTTCATCCAAACCACCCCCCCCGCAACGCTCACTGTTCATCCAATCGATCGGCTTCAGTAAGCAGCAGTAGCGAAGGACTCGCTCGATCGGGTTCAGTTAACAGCCATCGATCGATCGCTCGGGTTCAGTAACGCGTAGCCTGCAGTGCAATCGCTCGGGTTCAGTTAGAGCCCAACGCCTCGCTCGGGTTCAGTTAGAGCCAACGCCTCGCACACACGCGTGTACGTGTATGAGAGAAACGTGCATCGCTCGGCCCCCGACCTCCCACCATAACCGGGAACTCCCCGAAATTTTCCTCCCCCTCGCTTCTACCACGGTTTTTTCCGTCATGGACGGCCCAAAGAATGTCATGCAGCTGCGTCTCCGGCCCGCCCAGGACGAAAAGCCCATTTTTTTGTCATGATTTGTTGTCATGGAAGTAGGAGCCCACCACATCTATGATGATACCGGGTTTTGTCACAATTATCGTCATAGAAGTGTCATATGTATGACAGGAAAAAAATTCGTTCAGCCCAAAATGTCACGGATGTGTCTTTTTTTGTAGTGATTGGTGCTTTCATTGAGAGTTCCACTGTGCCGTCACGATAAGGCTTGATGGCTCATCTTGTTGTCAAGGACAACATTACCTCTGGGGGAGCCCTGGCTGTAGGCCAAACTCTCCGACTAGGCGGCTTCTGTTAGGGAACGTAGTAATTTCAAAAAAATTCCTGTGCACACACAAGATCATGGTGATGCATAGCAACGAGAGGGGAGAGTGTTCTCTACGTACCCTCGTAGACCGAAAGCGGAAGCGTTATCACAACACGGTTGATGTAGTCATACGTCTTCACGATCCGACCGATCAAGTACCGAACGCACGGCACCTCCGAGTCCAGCACATGTTCAGCTCGATGACGTCCCTCGAACTCCGATCCAGCCGACTGTTGAGGGAGAGTTTCGTCAGCACGACGGCGTGGTGACGATCATGATGTTCTACCGACGCAGGGCTTCGCCTAAGCTCCGCAACGATATTATCGAGGTGTAATATGGTGGAGGGGGGCACCGCACACGGCTAAAATAGCGTATATCAATTGTGTGTCCAGAGGTGCCCCCATGCCCCCGTATATAATGAAGCAAGGGGGAGGCCGGCTACCCTTGGGGCGCGCCAAGGAGAGGGGGAGTCCTCCTCCTAGTAGGAGTAGGACTCCCCTTTCCTAGTCCAACTAGGAAGAGAGAGGGGGAAGGAAAGAGAGGGAGAGGGAGAGGGAAAGAGGGGTTGCGCCCCCTCCCCTAGTCCAATTCGGACTCCTCATGGGAGGGGGTGCGCCACCTCCTGGCTGCTGCCCTCTCTCTCCCCTCAGGCCCACTAAGGCCCAATACTTCCCCGGGGGGTTCCGGTAACCCCTCCGGCACTCCGGTTTTATCCGAAACTTCTCGGAACACTTCCGGTGTCCGAATATAGTCGTCCAAAATATCAATCTTTATGTCTCGGCCATTTCGAGACTCCTCGTCATGTCCGTGATCACATCCGGGACTCTGAACAACCTTCGGTACATCAAAACATATAAACTCATAATATAACTGTCATCGTAACTTTAAGCGTGCGGACCCTACGGGTTCAAGAACTATGTAGACATGACCGAGACACCTCTCCGGTCAATAACCAATAGTGGAACCTGGATGCTCATATTGGTTCCTACATATTCTACGAAGATCTTTATCGGTCAGACCGCATAACAACATACGTTGTTCCCTTTGTCATCAGTATGTTACTTGCCCGAGATTCGATCGTCGGTATCTCGATACCTAGTTCAATCTCGTTACCGGCAAGTCTCTTTACTCGTTCCGTAATACATCATCCCGCAACTAACTCATTAGTCACAATGCTTGCAAGGCTTATAGTGATGTGCATTACCGAGTGGGCCCAGAGATACCTCTCCGACAATCGGAGTGACAAATCCTAATCTCGAAATACGCCAACCCAGCAAGTACCTTTGGAGACACCTGTAGAGCACCTTTATAATCACCCAGTTACGTTGTGACGTTTGGTAGCACACAAAGTGTTCCTCCGGTAAACGGGAGTTGCATAATCTCATAGTCATAGGAACATGTATAAGTCATGAAGAAAGCAATAGCAACATACTAAACGATCGAGTGCTAAGCTAACGGAATGGGTCAAGTTAATCACGTCATTCCCCTAATGAGGTGATCCCGTTAATCAAATGACAACTCATGTCTATGGCTAGGAAACATAACCATCTTTGATTAACGAGCTAGTCAAGTAGAGGCATACTAGTGACACTCTGTTTGTCTATGTATTCACACATGTATTATGTTTCCGGTTAATACAATTCTAGCATGAATAATAAACATTTATCATGATATAAGGAAATAAATAATACTTTATTATTGCCTCTAGGGCATATTTCCTTCAGTCTCCCACTTGCAATAGAGTCAATAATCTAGATTACACAGTAATGATTCTTACACCCATGGAGTCTTGGTGCTGATCATGTTTTGCTCGTGGAAGAGGCTTAGTCAACGGGTCTGCAACATTCAGATCCGTATGTATCTTGCAAATTTCTATGTCTCCCACCCGGACTAAATCCCGGATGGAATTGAAGCGTCTTTTGATGTGCTTGGTTCTCTTGTGAAATCTGGATTCCTTTGCTAAGGCAATTGCACCAGTATTGTCACAAAAGATTTTCATTGGTCCCGATGCACTAGGTATGACACCTAGATCGGATATGAACTCCTTCATCCAGACTCCTTCATTTGCTGCTTCTGAAGCAGCTATGTACTCCGCTTCACACGTAGATCCCGCCACGACACTTTGCTTAGAACTGCACCAACTGACAGCTCCACCGTTCAATGTAAATACGTATCCGGTTTGCGATTTAGAATCGTTCGGATCAGTGTCAAAGCTTGCATCAACGTAACCACTTACGATGAGCTCTTTGTCACCTCCATAAACGAGAAACATATCCTTAGTCCTTTTAAGGTATTTCAGGATGTTCTTGACCACTGTCCAGTGATCCACTCCTGGATTACTTTGGTACCTCCCTGCTAAACTTATAGCAAGGCACACATCAGGTCTGGTACACAGCATTGCATACATGATAGAGCCTATGGCTGAAGCATAGGGAACATCTTTCATCTTCTCTCTATCTTCTGCAGTGGTCGGGCATTGAGTCTTAATCTCACACCTTGTAGTATAGGCAAGAACCCTTTCTTTGCTTGATCCATTTTGAACTTCTTCAAAACTTTGTCAAGGTATGTGCTTTGTGGAAGTCCAATTAAGCGTCTTGATATATCTCTATAGATCTTAATGCCTAATATATATGCAGCTTCACTGAGGTCTTTCATTGAAAAACTCTTATTCAAGTATCCCTTTATGCTATCCAGAAATTCTATATCATTTCCAATCAGCAATATGTCATCCACATATAATATCAGAAATGCTACTAGCTCCCACGCACTTTCTTGTAAATACAGGCTTCTCCAAAAGTCTGTATAAAACCAAATGCTTTGATCACACTATCAAAGCGTTTATTCCAACTCCGAGAGGCTTGCACCAGTCCATAAATGGATCGCTGGAGCTTGCACACTTTGTTAGCTCCCTTTGGATCGACAAAACCTTCCGGTTGCATCATATACAACTCTTCTTCCAGAAAACCATTCAGGAATGCAGTTTTGACATCCATTTGCCAAATTTCATAATCATAAAATGCGGCAATTGCTAACATGATTCGGACAGACTTAAGCATCTCTATGGGTGAGAAGGTCTCATCGTAGTCAATCCCTTGAACTTGTCGAAAACCTTTCGCAACAAGTCGAGCTTTATAGACAGTAACATTACCATCAGCGTCAGTCTTCTTCTTGAAGATCCATTTATTTTCAATGGCTTGCCGACCATCGGGCAAGTCAACCAAAGTCCATACTTTGTTCTCATACATGGATCCCATCTCGGATTTCATGGCTTCAAGCCATTTTGCGGAATCTGGGCTCACCATCGCTTCTTCATAGTTCGTAGGTTCGTCATGGTCTAGTAACATAACCTCCAGAACAGGATTACCGTACCACTCTGGTGCGGATCTTGATCTAGTTGACCTACGAGGTTCAGTAATAACTTGATATGAAGTTTCATGATCATTATCATTAACTTCCTCACTAATTGGTGTAGGTGTCGCAGAAACTGATTTCTGTGATGATCTACTTTCCAATAAGGGAGCAGGTACAGTTACCTCATCAAGTTCTACTTTCCTCCCACTCACTTCTTTCGAGAGAAACTCCTTCTCTAGAAAAGATCCATTCTTAGCAACGAATATCTTGCCTTCAGATCTATGATAGAAGGTGTACCCAACAGTCTCCTTTGGGTATCCTATGAAGACACATTTCTCCGATTTAGGTTCAAGCTTATCAGGTTGAAGTTTCTTCACATAAGCATCGCAACCCCAAACTTTATGATACGACAACTTTGGTTTCTTGCCAAACCATAGTTCATAAGGCGTCGTCTCAACGGATTTCGATGGTCTCCTATTTAGAGTGAATGCAGCCGTCTCTAAAGCGTAACCCCAAAACGATAGCGGTAAATCAGTAAGAGACATCATAGATCGCACCATATCTAATAAAGTACGATTACGACGTTCGGACACACCATTACGCTGTGGTGTTCCGGGTGGCGTGAGTTGCGAAACTATTCCGCATTGTTTCAAATGTATGCCAAACTCGTAACTTAAATATTCTCCTCCACGATCTGATCGTAGAAACTGTATTTTCTTGTTACGATGATTTTCAACTTCACTCTGAAATTCTTTGAACTTTTCAAATGTTTCAGACTTATGTTTCATTAAGTAGATATACCTATATCTGCTCAAATCATCTGTGAAGGTGAGAAAATAACGATATCCGCCACGAGCCTCAATATTCATCGGACCACATACATCTGTATGTATGATTTCCAATAAATCTATTGCTCTCTCCATAGTTCCGGAGAACGGTGTTTTAGTCATCTTGCCCATGAGGCACGGTTCGCAAGTACCAAGTGATTCATAATCAAGTGATTCCAAAAGTCCATCAGTATGGAGTTTCTTCATGCGCTTTACACCGATATGACCTAAACGGCAGTGCCACAAATAAGTTGCACTGTCATTATCAACTCTGCATCTTTTGGCTTCAACATTATGAATATGTGTGTCACTACTATCGAGATTCATTAAAAATAGACCACTCTTCAAGGGTGCATGACCATAAAAGATATTATTCATATAAATAGAACAACCATTATTCTCTGATTTAAATGAATAACCGTCTCGCATCAAACAAGATCCAGATATAATGTTCATGCTCAACGCTGGCACCAAATAACAATTATTTAGGTCTAATACTAATCCCGAAGGTAGATGTAGAGGTAGCGTGCCGACGGCGATCACATCGACTTTGGAACCATTTCCCACGCGCATCGTCACCTCGTCCTTAGCCAATCTTCGCTTAATCCGTAGCCCCTGTTTCGAGTTGCAAATATTAGCAACAGAACCAGTATCAAATACCCAGGTGCTACTGCGAGCATTAGTAAGGTACACATCAATAACATGTATATCACATATACCTTTGTTAACCTTGCCATCCTTCTTATCCGCCAAATACTTGGGGCAGTTCCGCTTCCAGTGACCAGTCTGCTTGCAGTAGAAGCACTCAGTTTCAGGCTTAGGTCCAGACTTGGATTTCTTCTCCTGAACAGCAACTTGCTTGCTATTCTTCTTGAAGTTCCCCTTCTTCTTCCCTTTGCCCTTTTTCTTGAAACTAGTGGTTTACTGACCATCAACACTTGATGCTCCTTTTTGATTTCTACCTCCGCTGCCTTTAGCATTGCGAAGAGCTCGGGAATTGTCTTATCCATCCCTTGCATGTTATAGTTCATCACGAAGCTCTTGTAGCTTGGTGGCAGTGATTGAAGAATTCTGTCAATGATGCTATCATCCGGAAGATTAACTCCCAGTTGAATCAAGTGATTATTATACCCAGACATTTTGAGTATATGCTCACTGACAGAACTATTCTCTTCCATCTTGCAGCTGTAGAACTTATTGGAGACTTCATATCTCTCAATTCGGGCATTTGCTTGAAATATTAACTTCAACTCCTGGAACATCTCATATGCTCCATGACGTTCAAAACGTCGTTGAAGACCCGGTTCTAAGCCGTAAAGCATGGCACACTGAACTATCGAGTAGTCATCAACTTTGCTCTGCCAGACGTTCATAACTTCTGGTGTTGCTCTTGCAGGAGGCCTGGCACCTAGCGGTGCTTCCAGGACGTAATTCTTCTGTGCAGCAATGAGGATAATCCTCAAGTTACGGACCCAGTCCGTGTAATTGCTACCATCATCTTTCAACTTTGCTTTCTCAAGGAACGCATTAAAATTCAACGGAACAACAGCACGGGCCATTTATCTACAATTAACATAGACAAGCAAGATACTATCAGGTACTAAGTTCATGATAAATTCAAGTTCAATTAATCATATTACTTAAGAACTCCCACTTAGATAGACATCCCTCTCATCATCTAAGTGATTACGTGATCCAAATCAACTAAACCATGTCCGATCATCACGTGAGATGGAGTAGTTTCAATGGTGAACATCACTATGTTGATCATATCTACTATATGATTCACGCTCGACCTTTCGGTCTCCGTGTTCCGAGGCCATATCTGCATATGCTAGGCTCGTCAAGTTTAACCTGAGTATTCCGCGTGTGCAACTGTTTTGCACCCGTTGTATTTGAACGTAGAGCCTATCACACCCGATCATCACGTGGTGTCTCAGCACGAAGAACTTTCGCAACGGTGCATACTCAGGGAGAACACTTTTATCTTGAAATTTTAGTGAGAGATCATCTTATAATGCTACCGTCAATCAAAGCAAGATAAGATGCATAAAAGATTAACATCACATGCAATCAATATAAGTGATATGATATGGCCATCATCATCTTGTGCTTGTGATCTCCATCTCCGAAGCACCGTCATGATCACCATCGTCACCGGCGCGACACCTTGATCTCCATCGTAGTATCATTGTCGTCTCGCCAACTTATTGCTTTTACGACTATCGCTACCGCTTAGTGATAAAGTAAAACAATTACATGGCGATTGCATTGCATACAATAAAGCGACAACCATATGGCTCCTGCCAGTTGCCGATAACTCGGTTACAAAACATGATCATCTCATACAATAAAATATAGCATCATGTCTTGACCATATCACATCACAACATGCCCTGCAAAAACAAGTTAGACGTCCTCTACTTTGTTGTTGCAAGTTTTACGTGGCTGCTACGGGCTTAGCAAGAACCGTTCTTACCTACGCATCAAAACCACAACGATAGTTTGTCAAGTTGGTGCTGTTTTAACCTTCGCAAGGACCGGGCGTAGCCACACTCGGTTCAACTAAAGTGAGAGAGACAGACACCCGCCAGTCACCTTTAAGCAACGAGTGCTCGTAACGGTGAAACCAGTCTCGCGTAAGCGTACGCGTAATGTCAGTTCGGGCCGCTTCATCTCACAATACCGCTGAACCAAAGTATGACATGCTGGTAAGCAGTATGACTTATATCGCCCACAACTCACTAGTGTTCTACTCGTGCATAGCATCAACGCATAAAACCTGGCTCGGATGCCACTGTTGGGGAACGTAGTAATTTCAAATAATTTCCTACGCACACACAAGATCATGGTGATGCATAGCAACGAGAGGGGAGAGTGTTGTCTACGTACCCTCGTAGACCGAAAGCGGAAGCGTTATCGCAACGCGGTTGATGTAGTCGTACGTCTTCGCGATCCGACTGATCAAGTACCGAACGCACGGCACCTCCGAGTTCAGCACACGTTCAGCTCGATGATGTCCCTCGAACTCCGATCCAGCCGAGTGTTGAGGGAGAGTTTCGTCAGCACGACGGCGTGGTGACGATGATGACGTTCTACCGACGCAGGGCTTCACCTAAGCTCCGCAACGATATTATCGAGGTGTAATATGGTGGAGGGGGGCACCGCACACGGCTAAAATATCGTATATCAATTGTGTGTCCAGAGGTGCCCCCCTGCCCCCGTATATAAAGGAGCAAGGGGGGAGGCCGGCTGCCCTTGGGGCGCGCCAAGGAGGGGGGAGTCCTCCTCCTAGTAGGAGTAGGACTCCCCTTTCCTAGTCCAACTAGGAAGAGAGAGGGGGAAGGAAAGAGAGGGAGATGGAGAGGGAAAGAGGGGCTGCGCCCCCCTCCCTTAGTCCAACTCGGACTCCTCATGGGAGGGGGTGCGCCACCTCCTGGCTGCTGCCCTCTCTCTCCCCTCAGGCCCACTAAGGCCCAATACTTCCCTGGGGGGGGGTCCGGTAACCCCTCCGACACTCCGGTTTTATCCGAAACTTCTCCGGAACACTTCCGGTGTCCAAATATAGTCGTCCAATATATCAATCTTTATGTCTCGACCATTTTGAGACTCCTCGTCATGTCCGTAATCACATTCGGGACTCCGAACAACCTTCGGTACATCAAAACATATAAACTCATAATATAACTGTCATCGTAACTTTAAGCGTGCGGACCCTACGGGTTCGAGAACTATGTAGACATGACCGGGACACCTCTCCCGTCAATAACCAATAGCGGAACCTGGATGCTCATATTGGTTCCTACATATTCTACGAAGATCTTTATCGGTCAGACCGCATAAAAACATACGTTGTTCCCTTTGTCATCGGTATGTTACTTGCCCGAGATTCGATCGTCGGTCTCTCGATACCTAGTTCAATCTCGTTACCGGCAAGTCTCTTTACTCGTTCCGTAATACATCATCCCGCAACTAACTCATTAGTCACAATGCTTGCAAGGCTTATAGTGATGTGCATTACCGAGTGGGCCCAGAGATACCTCTCCGACAATCGGAGTGACAAATCCTAATCTCGAAAGACGCCAACCCAACAAGTACCTTTGGAGACACCTGTAGAGCACCTTTATAATCACCCAGTTACGTTTAGACGTTTGGTAGCACACAAAGTGTTCCTCCGGTAAACGGGAGTTGCATAATCTCATAGTCATAGGAACATGTATAAGTCATGAAGAAAGCAATAGCAACATACTAAACGATCGAGTGCTAAGCTAAGGGAATGGGTCAAGTCAATCACGTCATTCTCCTAATGAGGTGATCCCGTTAATCAAATGACAACTCATGTCTATGGCTAGGAAACATAACCATCTTTGATTAACGAGCTAGTCAAGTAGAGGCATACTAGTGACACTCTGTTTGTCTATGTATTCACACATGTATTATGTTTCCGGTTAATACAATTCTAGCATGAATAATAAACATTTATCATGATATAAGGAAATAAATAATACTTTATTATTGCCTCTAGGGCATATTTCCTTCAGCTTCGTCATGACCGCCCGTTCGGCCGTCGCGCCGACGATGACTGCTCGGCTCATCCAAAACAACCTCCACGTCAGCTCGGGATTCGCCGAGCAGATGGATCCAACGGAGCTCTCTTCCTTGAACGAGCTCTTGGATCGCATCGCCGCCCTGGGAGTCGCTATGGACTATGATCGAATTGGGCTTAAGCCCGACCAAAGGGAGATTAACTCTCCGCCGGTCACCCATCAGATAGCGGTGGTGGAGGAGCAATGTAGAAATTCTTCCTCTATTTTGAGGACAGACTATGTCCGGATTCCCAAGCTCTCCGAGCCGGATACCCGTCTACGGGAGGACATGGCCCAGGCTTCGAACCTAGAATCAGACAGCGGGCCAGAACTATTGGGCAACATCCCGGAGCCCGAACTACCAAGCTCGGAAACTCCTCCGCCCCTGGGTCTTGGATCGGGTCAGGTTTGGACCTAAATCTACCCACCCACCCAGACATAAGTGATCTTTCCCACATTAGACAAGAGCCCCAAGAGACAGTACATCACTATTGGGCCAGATTCCTCCTTGTAATGAGCAAGGTCAAGGACTATCGCGAGGAAGACGCAATTTCATTCTTTTGCAAAAATTGCACGAACAAGGGAATCCTCAACGCCATAAGTCGCCGTGACATAGCACACTTCGCTGACTTGGCGGCCATAGTACAGAAGTACTGTGCGATGGAAAGCGCCTGGAAAACCCAAACAAAATTCTTGGATCCTCCGGCTCTCACTAAACCCCCCGTCCGAACTAAAAGGGTGTACTCTCGTAAGTCACCCTATCCAATTATAAAGAAACCAAAGCCCACTACAGGGCGTGGAACTGTATTGGAGGGATGGCTCAATGGGCCATGCAAAATTCACAGTACACCAGAGACCATGCCAACACACAGCCTTAGAGCATGTTGGATACTCCGACAGGTGGCCAAGAGCGGCGAGGATCTCCTCATCAACAATATCACAGAGCACCATCCCGTGGAAAATAACAATACAGTACTGACAGTCTTCGAGACCTTCGCCTCGAATAATAGGCGCAAGCGAGCACTCCGCAGCCTTGCCGAAGTCTGCTACGTTGCAGCAATAAATCCATGGAACGACACGGCCATAACCTTCAATGCCAGTGACGAACCTCAATTCCGCACAGCCCGAGCACCAGCCGCTTTGGTCCTTAATCCAATTGTGGACGGCTTCTGGCTTACTAAAGTGCTCATGGACGGTGGCAGCGGATTAAACCTCATCTACGAGGAGACTCTTAACAAAATGGAAATAGACAAGAGCCGCATTGAGCAAAGCAGCACGACCTTCAGAGGAATCATCCCTAGTCGGGAGGCACGATGTGCGGGAAAAATCACACTAGATGTGGTATTCGGCACGCCGGAGAATTATAGGTCCGAAGAAGTCACATTCCAAGTGGCCCCGTTCAGTAGCGGATACCATGCCCTTTTAGGGCAGGAGGCATTCACGATCTTCCAAGCTATACCCCATTACGGGTACATGAAGCTCAGAATGCCCGGGCCCAATGGAATCATCACCCTAGCTAGTGATCCGGACATAGCACTCCGCGCCGAAAATAAAACCGCCGCACTGGCCCTCGAGTCGTTATCCAAAGCCCTTGCGGCCGAAGAACTAACTGCGCTGCGCTCCACGGTAGACAGGGACGACGTGATACTCGACAAAAGACCCAAGTCCACCTCTTTTAAACCAGCGGACGAAATAGTCAAATTCCAGGTCCACCCAATGGACCCTACAAAAACAGCATCCATCAGGGCACAGCTGAACCCCATAACAGACGCCGCACTGCGGGAGTTCTTGCGCGAGAATTGGGACATCTTCGCCTGGCATCCTTCGGACATGCCAGGAATCCCACGCAGGCTGGCCGAGCATAGCCTTAACATTCTAAAGGGGTTCAAGTCGGTCAAGCAGACTCTTCGGCGTTTCTCTGAGCCTAAGCGACAAGCCATGGGAGAAGAGCTGGCCAAGTTACTCGAGGCCGGATTCATTAGAGAAATAAAGCATCCGGACTGGCTAGCAAACCTGGTGATGGTACAAAAGAAGGACAAATCCTGGCACCTATGTGTCGATTTCAAGGACCTTACAAGGCTTGCCCCAAGGATCCCTTCCCCCTCCCCCGCATCGATCAAATTATCGACGCTACCGCAGGACACGACTTATTGTGTTTCCTCGATGCATACTCCGGATACCATCAAATTAAGATGGCGGAGTCCGATCAAGCCGCAACGGCATTCATCACTCCATACGGCCCCTTCTGTTTTAACACCATGCCTTTCGGGCTAAAAAACGCCGGTGCAACCTATCAACGCATGATTCAGACATGCCTGGAAACACAAATCGGCAAAACAGTGGAGGCATACGTAGACGATGTGGTCATTAAAACCAGACACGTCGAATCCTTAATAGACGACTTGAGGCTCACGTTCGACAATCTCCAAACATATGACATCAAGCTCAACCCGGAAAAATGCGTTTTCGGCATGCCCGCCGGTAAGCTCTTGAGCTTCATCGTTTCCAATAGAGGAATTGAAGCAAATCCGGCCAAAATCCGAGCTCTATCATAGTTGGCTATCCCAACAGACCTCAAGCAAATCCAGAAATTAACTGGATGCGTGGCTGCCTTAAGCCGCTTTATCTCCCGATTGGGAGAAAAGGCACTACCTCTTTATCGCCTTCTTCGACGCACCGAACACTTCGAGTGGACGGATGCGGCCACGGCCGGATTGGAAGAAATAAAAGCCGCCCTGGCCAGCAACCCAATCTTGGCCATGCCAAATATCGGCGAACCAGTGTTGTTATATATAGCGGCAACACACCAAGTTGTAAGCGCAGTGCTCGTCGTCGAACGAGAGACGGACAGACATAAGTTCCCGCTTCAAAAGCCGGTATACTACGTATCCACTGTCCTCACTCCATGCAAATCACGGTACCCACATTATCAAAAGATAGCATACGCGGTCTTCATGGCATCCCGAAAACTACGACACTACTTTCAAGAGTGTTCAATTATGGTGGCCTCTGAAGTACCACTCAACGACATAACAAATAACCGCGATGCCATGGGCCGGGTTGCTAAATGGGCTATTGAGCTCCTCCCGTTCAACATAACATACAAACCACGGCGAGCCATTAAGTCACAAGTACTGGCTGATTTCGTCACCGAATGGACAGAAGCCGAACTCCCTAAAGAGTACGGCGCGTACTCCAATTGGATCATGCACTTTGACGGCTCTAAGATGCTGGCTGGTCTGGGGGCAGGCGTCATCCTGACATCCCCCACCGGAGACACAGTCCAATACGTACTCCAAATATTATACACAAACTCCAACAATGTAGCAGAATATGAGGCCCTGTTGCATGGCCTTCGGATGGAAGTCTCCATGGGCATTCAATGCCTAGAGGTGCGTGGGGATTCGAACCTCGCAATATCTCAAATAAATGGAGACTTTGACGCCAAGGACCCAAAAATGGCGGCTTACCGCAACGCCGTCCTCAAAATGTCAGCTTGGTTCGAGGGCTCGAATTCCACCATGTGGTCCGAGAAAACAATCAAGCGGCGGATATCCTCGCCCGCATCGGTGCTAAGAGCGAACCTGTCCCACCTAATATCTTATTGGAAAGGCTGTTTAAGCCATCCATGGTGTGGGAAGGGGAGACAGGCATCAACAGTCCGGATCCGGCCACAACGCCAGATCCCGAACACTCTGACGTAATCGGAGGCTCTGCCACCGAAATAAGACCTTCGGCCCACGTGATTATGGCTGTCATCGCCCCGTGGACAGAACCCTTCTTGGCTTACCTAACTAGGCAAGAGCTCCCTGAGGACCCAAACGAGGCATGTTGCATTGTGCGGTGGGCTAAAGCCTACAAGATCCACGAGGGAGAGCTTTATAAGAAAAGCGCTACCGGAGTACTTCAAAGGTTCATCTCCGAAGAGGAAGGACGACAACTTTTGGCAGAAATTCATGCTGGACTCGGCGGCCACCACGCCGCAGCTCGGGCCCTTGTAAGCAAGGCCTTCCGTACAGGTTTTTACTGGCCGACGGCCCGAGCAGACGCACAGGACCTCGTCCAGCATTGCGTCGGTTGCCAGCTTTTTGCAAACCAAAGCCATATGCCACCTACCGCTCTCCAAACAATCCCCATTACTTGGCCCTTTGCGGTCTGGGGGCTTTATATGGTCGGACCCCTTAAAGGAGGAAGCCATAAGAAAAAGTACCTATTGGTCATGGTGGATAAATTCACCAAATGGATAGAAGCCAAACCGGTTAAAACGGCCGAGTCCGAACTAGTGACAGACTTCATATCCGGGGTTGTACACCGTTACGGAGTCCCCCACAACATCATCACCGATAACGGCTCGAACTTTACAGCCGACGAGGTAAAAACTTGGTGCGGCAACATGGGCATTAAGCTTGATTATGCCTCCGTCTATCACCCCCAAACAAACGGTCAAGTCGAGCGAGCAAATGGTCTTATTATGAGCGGCATTAAACCTAGATTAGTGCGATCCCTGAAGAAATCAGATACGCACTGGGTCGAGGAGCTCAACTTCGTACTATGGGGGCTGCGGACCACGCTGAATCGCACTACCGGATACACACCGTTTTTTATGGTGTACGGCGCAGAGGCGGTACTGCCCTGCGACATCATTCATGACTCACCTCGAGTGTGCATGTACGAAGAGAAAGAAGCCGAGCTTGATCGGCGGGACAGTTTGGACGCCCTGGAGGAGGAGCGTGACGTGGCAAAAGCCTGCTCCGCATTCTATCAGCAACAGGCTCGACGGTATCAAAGCAGAGAAGTACGGGCCAAAACTTATAACATTGGCGAACTCGTTCTACGCCTACCAGAGAAGAAAAAGGACAAGCCCAAATGGGAAGGTCCCTTCGTTATTGACAAAGTTCTCACCGGTGGAGCATACTGTCTGCGGGATGCATCGGACAATCGACTCGAGCCAAACCCATGGAACGCGGCTAGACTCCGAAGGTTCTACGCCTAGTGCCGGACTCTGTGTTCGTCTCCTTACCTCCGTCAATTTATATATATATATCCGCTATCTGTCTTTCTTTCTTTCTTCCCTTTTTCTTCACGGCCTTAAAAGGTTAAAATGTGTCTTGACTACACAATCTTGACGCGCCAGGCGTGCTCATTATACCTGGGGGCTTCTTATACAGAAGCTTAATATAACTATGTTCCGGGCTCTATGCCCTTGCACATGTGTTACTTTTCCACATGTACCTTTTCTTCGCCATTATATGCATCGATATGACTTAAGTTTTGGCCAAGCTGGGTTGCCTGGCTCTTGTGTTTATGCCCTACGTTCCCGTTAATTCGGCTAGGGCATAAGGGGAGCACCTCTGCGATTGTTACTGCCGGGTCAGCCGGATGTGTACCTCAGACTGGGTGAAGCCGAAAGCTAGCGTTCTTAAGGGAATATTCGGTCGGTGAACAAAAGATGACCTTTACTTATTGTAATACATGCCCCAGATGCTTATATCATGCGTCTCTTTTCACAGTTCGGGCATGCACATTAATGCATGCGTACCCAGGGAAAGGAACCCTTAACGGAACTATTCTCCCTGGAAGATGTTTCTTACTATCCATGTAATATAACATAGCTAGTTGGGTACTTGTCTGTTCAAGCACTTATGACCCCTACGCCTAGTTTCCACGCGTACCCCGGTTTTTACATAACTGAGCGGGTATACGGATACACTCCGGACTTTCAGGTCCGGAGGTCGAAGCGAAAAGGTCCGCCATGACAAATGATTTACAATCCGGCTAGGGACAATATATGTCACTTGAAGTACACAGTCACTTAGACTGACTAAATTCTTCTTCTATACCATCCAACAGGCTGTCTAGCCTACAATCCTGTTGGGAATACTTTGCGGCTAATTTCACCTGGTCATACACCAAACTGACGGGGATCTCTTTCCCATCAGACCCCACAGGTCCGACCTCGGCCATGTGGTTCGGGTCAGCCTTGGTATATCGAGTCTTCACCATGGCCCAGGCTTCCCTTGCACCTTGTCGGCAGGCAGATATCTTCCATAATCGGAAGCGCCGCCGCGCTCCCTTGAGCATCTCTACGAGCTCCCCCATGCCTCCTGGCAGGGAGGCGGATGGCCACAAGGCCTGGGCAATGCCCTGCATCACCTGCCGAACTTGTTCATGCAGTTGTGAGAGCAATGGCAGAAGATCACCCGCAGACCCGGGCATCTCCTCTGCGGGACGACCCGTCAGCATACCTACAGATATAACTCTGTTAGCCGGTTTCTTCGCCGAACTCTATAAAAGTTCGTTCAAGCACTTACTAAAAATGCCACGTCGAAGCCTCTTATTCTCCTTTACGGAGTCAGCAAGCTGGGCCCGAAGATCTTTCAGTTCAACACCCAGCCGGGTATTGGCATCTTGGAGATCGTTTTTCTCCCGCCTAACCTGCGTAAGCACGCGCTCACCAGCCTCTAGCTGTCATCGAGCATGTTGCTCATCCCCTCGCACGACCTCCGGATTCACTCCGGGGTCATCTGCAGAATCTATTGTTAGATTTGCATGCATGCCGAATACTAACTGGTATATGTCATTCTTTTCGATAAAAACAAGTGTTACCAGATGGGGCCTTCTTGGACTCCTTCATTGCGGCAACTGCGGCCCGTAGCTGGGCTTTGCACTCCTCCAGCTCTTGAGACAACTGGGTATTCTTCTCCGTAAGAACCTACGCAAATAATGATCCTTAAATCAGTTGTGCCAACTGTTTCAAGTCTCAGGGGCTACTGATATACATAATTATCAGATTTTCTTACCCGTATATCCTTTACATACTGGTCCGTGGCTCTGGCAAGACCATTTTGAGCAGCTCGGATGTATGCGTCCCCTGAGTTGAAGGCATCGAACGCCTCTTCAGAGAAACCAGGGTCGCGGAGTACGGCCCGGCGACGCCTGTGATTCATGGCACTCTCCACTTCGGAATTTGTAGCGGATAGCCTATCCGCATCCTCTGTAGGAGGAACATCCGGCGTTGTCCCCACGTTAGCATCTGCCTCTGAGTCCGGCTCTGGAGCCCGGCTGGTGGAGGCGTGGCCGGCAGGCTCTCCGGATACGGTCCGGCGAGCGTTTTTCCTGCCAGGAACCATGGACGTTATTATATTTTAAAAACGACAACCACGGAGCAGGGTTCTTTTTCATACCTCTGCGATGGCGTCTCAGTCCTGACCGCCTTCCTTTTAAGCCTACCCGGTTTCGGTGCCCCTTGTTGGTGAGTCACTGCGGGTTCGGCATGGCGTCCCGAGGGCCTTCCCTGTAAGACACCATATGTGTGCGGTGGGTGAAGTGCAAAAAAGGGATCCTTCTCGGAAGTTGGGACTCCGGTTTTACTTACATGCGATGCAGGGAGCAGTCTAGGATAATCGGCTATGATGGCCACCAAGGCACCGTCGCAGCTTAACTGATAGAACGTCATGTCGATGAGCTCCACAAATATGTCCGGATCTTCTTCGAGTCCGGGGTCGAGGGCCCGGTCAGGGTCCTCTGGCTGTGGAGACGGGCTGTGGACCTCCCTCACAGCTTTTCGCAGTTCCTGCTATGAAATAGCAAGGTAAATATTTATGACGAAGAATGCGGGAAGGTCTGGAGTAAAAAGTAGCAGCTCACCCAGTTTGGGGGGTTGTACATGGAGAATCCATCCCGTGGCTTAATGCAGATGAACTCCTCTTCCTCTCCTTTGTATAAATCGGATAGTATTTTCGCTAGAGCAGCGGCAGAGTCCGAACCTTTAAGGCCGCAGCGGGTGGCATCGTCTTCTCCATTGAAGTGCCACATGGGTTGTCCCCGATATTGAAGTGGCTGCACCCCCCGCATTATACATATTGACATAACCTCGATTATTGTCAGTCCTGATTTGGCCAGCGTTTTTATCCGGCCCATCAGGTAAAGGACCTCTCTGTTATCTTCCTCCTGGGGGCTCCGAGGGCACTAGCTGCGGCGTTTCTTTAAAGGGGCGTTATTGAACTCAGGAAGGCCCATCCGAATAGGGTCCGGAAGGGGGACGTCCTCCATATAAAACCACTCCGAAGGCCAGTCTTCGGATGTCTTCATCGAAGTACCGGACAGGTATCCGGTCCCGACGATGCACCATATCTCGGCTCCACCCACTTGATATATTGACCCCTCCTGTGTATGGGGTATGAGGCAGAATAGCCTCTTCCATAGCTCGAAATGAGCTTCGCAGCCCAAAAACAGCTCGCAAAGGGCGACGTAGCCAGCGATGTGTAATATGGAGGCGGGAGTAAAGTTATGCAGCTGGAGGCCGTAGAACTCCAGGAGCCCGTGGAGGAACGGATGGATTGGAAAGCCAACTCCCCTCAATAAGTAAGGGACAAGGCATACCCGCTCCCCCATGGATGGGTTGGGAAAGCTCTCCGCTTGCTCCCCGCCATTGTAAGTGGCTAGTCAGACGGGGACCATATACGCAGGAGGGAGAAACCCCTGGGTCTGTAACTCTACTAATTGGCTGTGGGAGACGGAACCCTTCTTCCAATTGCCTGGCTTAGGGCTATGGGAGCGAGGGGAGGAGCTGCGATGGCCGGCCATGATGGGATGGACTTTTCCGGGCGCGCTCCGATGGATACTCGCTGTGGGAGGATGGTGTGATCTGGATCTGAGGATCCCCGGCTCTTTAAATAGACGATTTACTCGCATGGTTAGGGTGGCAAGTGTAAAAATGCCCCGACTTCTCGCATTCGCTCGACACATGGAGGATAGCCATTATTAGGCGCAGAAGCCAAGGAGTGCAACATTCGTGGGAAGCCGGACACTACTCGACAGGTACTCAGAATTTGGAGAAGAACCCGCCTTGCAATGCCGAAGACAATCTGCGCGCCGGACTCATCGTCATTGAAGCCTGGTTCGGGGGCTACTGAGGGAGTCCTGGATTAGGGGGTCGTCGGACAGCCGGACTATATACTTTGGCCGGACTGTTGGACTATGTAGATACAAGATTGAAGACTTCGTCCCGTGTCCGGGTGGGACTCTCCTTTGCGTGGAAGGCAAGCTTGGCAATTCGGATATGTAGATCTCCTCCCTTGTAACCGACTCTGTGTAACCCTAGCCCCCTCCGGTGTCTATATAAACCAGAGGGTTTAGTCCGTAGGACAACAACAATCATAATCATAGGCTAGCTTCTAGGGTTTAGCCTCTACGATCTCGTGGTAGATCAACTCTTGTAATACTCATATCATCAAGATCAATCAAGCAGGAAGTAGGGTATTACCTCCATCGAGAGGGCCCGAACCTGGGTAAACATTGTGTCCCCGCCTCCTGTTACCATCCGCCTTAGACGCACAGTTCGGGACCCCCTACCCGAGATCCGCCGGTTTTGACACCGACACGGGGCATCCCCAAGTTTTGGCTTTTTGGTGTCCTTAGATTATATTGGGGTGCCTTGGGCATCCCCAAGCTTAGGCTCTTGCCACTCCTTGTTCCATAATCCATCAAATCTTTTACCCAAAACTTGAAAACTTCACAACACAAAACTTAACAGAAAATCTCGTGAGCTCCGTTAGCGAAAGAAAACAAAACACCACTTCAAGGTACTGTAATGAACTCATTATTTATTTATATTGGTGTTAAACCTACTGTATTACAACTTCTCTATTGTTTATAAATTATTTTATTAGCCATAGATTCATCAAAATAAGCAAACAACACACGAAAAACAGAATCTGTCAAAAACAGAACAGTCTGTAGTAATCTGTAACTAATGGAAACTTCTGGAACTCCAAAACTTCAGCCAAAATAGGAAGACCTAGACAATTTTTTTATTGATCAGCAGCAATTGGAATAAATATTTTATCACGTTCTGGTGATTTTTAACAATTATTTTCGTGAACAGAAAGTTTCTGGAATTTTCTGCAAGATCAAATAACCATCATCCAAGAAGATCCTATAGGTTTAACTTGGCACAAACACTAATTAAAACACAAAAACACATCTAACCAGAGGCTAGATCAAAGATTTATTCCTAAACAGAAGCAAAAAAGCAAAAACAAAAACAAAAAAAATGGGTTGCCTCCCAACAAGCGCTATCGTTTAACGCCCCTAGCTAGGCATAAAAGCGAGGACAGATCTAGGTATTGCCATCTTTGGTAGGCAATTCTTTAATGAGACATCTATCATCCTTAGGAGTTTCTTTCTTTTTATTAATTATCAAACTTCTAGGCACATAACCGAAAATTTCATTTGTAGCAAATGGTTCCTTAATGATAGCAAAAAGATTGGGATGAATACTTATAGATTTAGATCTGCAGTTTCTTTACTAGAGGATTCACCCTTATTTTTAGGAACATACATAAACTTGGCAATTTTAGTTGGAGGACTTGGAGTATTCTTTACGGAAGAAAAAGTGGTTCCCAAGTTGGTAATGATACCCTCAAGTTTATCAATTCTAGTGGAATCCTGATTTATTCTTTCATTAACTATGGGTTCCTTCTCCTTAATATTTTCCAAAGTGACTCCTACTTTAGATCCATATTGGGTAATTCGGTTGTGGATCTTTTTATCCAAATTTTCAATTAAGTCTACGGTAGCAACTTTATTTTCAATAATTTCAAGTCTTTGCATTACATGCTCCAAAGTTAACATAGTTCCATTAACCAAAAGAGGTGGTGAGCCAAACAAATCTATCATAGCATTATAAGAATCAAAAGTATGGCTACCCAAGAAATTCCCTCCGGTAATGGTATCAAGGATATATCTGTACCAAGGAGTAGCGCCTACATAAAAATTGCGGAGAAGAATGGAAGTAGATTGCTTCCTGATAGATCTATTTTGAGCATTGCAAATTCTATACCAAGCGTCTTTTAGATTTTCTCCCTCCCTTTGATTAAAATTAAGAACTTCATTCTCGGGAGACAACGGAGAAGATAGAGTACTAGCCATAACGACCAAGCAAGCGATAAAGAGGCGAACGAAAAAGAGAGGGCGAATAAAACGGCAAGGGTGAAGTGGGGGAGAGGAAAATGAGAGGCAAATGGCAAATAATGTAATGCGGGAGATAAGGGTTTGTGATGGGTACTTGGTATGTAGACTTTTGCGTAGACTCCCCGGCAACGGCGCCATAAATCCTTCTTGCTACCTCTTAAGCACTGCGTTGGTTTTCCCTTGAAGAGGAAAGGGTGATGCAGCAAAGTAGTGTAAGTATTTCCCTCAATTTTTGAGAACCAAGGTATCAATCCAGTAGGAGGCCACGCACAAGTCCCTCCACGTACACAAACAAATAAATCCTCGCAACCAACGCAATAAAGGGGTTGTCAATCCCTTCACGGTCACTTACGAGAGTGAGATCTGATAGATATGATAAGATAATATTTTTGGTATTTTTATGATAAAGATGCAAAGTAAAATAAAAGAAAAATAAAAGGCAATGGAAATAGATTGTTGTTGGAAGATTAATATGATGGAAAATAGACCGGGGGGCCATAGGTTTCACTAGTGGCTTCTCTTATGAGCATAAGTATTACGGTGGGTGAACAAATTACTGTTGAGCAATTGACAGAATTGAGCATATTTATGAGAATATCTAGGTATGATCATGTATATAGGCAACACGTCCGAGACAAGTAGACCGACTCCTGCCTGCATTTACTACTATTACTCCACACATCGACCGCTATCCAGCATGCATCTAGAGTATTAAGTTCATAAGAACAGAGTAATGCTTTAAGCAAGATGACATGATGAAGAGGGATAAATTCATGCAATATGATATAAACCCCATCTTGTTATCCTCGATGGCAACAATACAGTACGTGCCTTGCTGCCCCTACTGTCACTGGGAAGGGACACCACAAGATTGAACCCAAAGCTAAGCACTTCTCCCATTGCAAGAAAGATCAATCTAGTAGGCCAAACGAAACTGATAATTCGAAGAGACTTGCAAAGATAACCAATCATACATAAAATAATTCAGAGAAGATTCAAATATTGTTCATAGATAAACTTGATCATAAACCCACAATTCATCGGTCTCAACAAACACACCGCAAAACAAGATTACATCGAATAGATCTCCACAAGAGAGGGGAGAACATTGTATTGAGATCCAAAAAGAGAGAAGAAGCCATCTAGCTAATAACTATGGACCCGAAGGTCTGAGGTAAACTACTCACATATCATCGGAGAGGCTATGGTGTTGATGTAGAAGCCATCCGTGATCGATGCCCCCTCCGGCGGAGCTCCGGAAAAGGACCCAAGATGGGATCTCACGGGTACAGAAGGTTGCGGCGGTGGAATTAGGTTTTTGGCTCCGTATCAGGTAGTTTGGGGGTACGTAGGTATATATAGGAGGAAGAAGTACATCGGTGGAGCAACATGGGGCCCACGAGGGTGGAGGGCGCGCCCCCCTACCTCGTGCCCTCCTGGTTGATGTCTTGACGTAGGGTCCAAGTCCTCTGGATCACGTTCGTTCCGAAAATCACGTTCCCGAAGGTTTCATTCCGTTTGGACTCCGTTTGATATTCTTTTTCTGCGAAACTATGAAATAGGCAAAAAAACAGCAATTCTGGGCTGGGCCTCCGGTTAATAGGTTAGTCCCAAAAATAATATAAAAGTGTATAATAAAGCCCATTAATGTCCAAAACAGAATATAATATAGCATGGAACAATAAAAAATTATAGATACGTTGGAGACGTATCAGCCGTCGTGGTTCATGTCGAGCTGGAAGAGCCGCTAGCAGAAGTGGGCGTGCCCCATCACCGTGAGGTTGTGGTCGAGGCCGGGGCAAAGCCTCATGATGTCGGCCGCATTCGTAAAGAGCCAGGCCGGCCTCCCCTTGTTGTGCAGCGGAGCGATTCAGCGGCGGATGAAATCTGCCCTGATCATCTCAAGGGTGAGCCCAGCCTCGGTGAGGCGAAGAATCCTGGTAGTGGCAACCGTGAGCTTCGCGTCGTCGGCGTCAACATTGCTCCAGTCATTTCTGCGAACCGGCGGCGCCTGGCGAACCTGGCAGAATTCTTGTGGATCCTCCTCCTCAATCCAGCACCACCGGCCCTGCCACTCCTCCCACCTCTCCTTCTGAGCGCCCTCCGGGTATGTCCCCTTGGACCTTGGGATCCAAGCGACACAACCGGAAATGGCGCCCCCTTTTGGATCCGAGGGAAGAACTAGTGGCGGAAGAGCGCCGTGTTGGGATGCACCCCGACGAAACCCTCGCAGAGGTGCGCAAAAAGAGCCATGCACGCCACGGCATTCGGGGTAAAATCCAGAAGGTGGAAGCCGTAGGTGTGCATGACGTCATTGAAGAAATCAGAGAAGGGGGGCAGAGGCCGCAAGAAAAGTAGTCGACGAAGAATGGGTACCGATTCGGGCTGGCTTCGGCGAAAGCAGTAGGGATGACGCGCGTGGCCGGATGCC